>NC_057936.1:7011544-7056544 GCF_018555375.3 Anguilla rostrata
GCCGCAGTGACTGACTGACTCTCCTGCAGTGACTGACTGACTCTACTGTAGTGACTGACTGACCTGTTGCAGTGACTGACTGACTCTGCCGCAGTGACTGACCGACTGACCTGTTGCAATGACTGACTGATCTGCCGCAGTGACTGACTGACTCTCCTGCAGCGACTGACTGACTCTGCCGCAGTGACTGACTGACTCTGCCGCAGTGACTGACTGACTCTCCTGCAGCGACTGACTGACTCTCCTGCAGCGACTGACTGACTCTCCTGCAGTGACTGACTGACTCTGCCGCAGTGACTGACTGACTCTACTGTAGTGACTGACTGACCTGTTGCAGTGACTGACTGACTGACTCTGCCGCAGTGACTGACTGACCTGTTGCAGTGACTGACTGACCTGTTGCAGTGACTGACTGACCTGTTGCAGTGACTGACTGACCTATCTCAGCGACTGACTGACCTGTTGCAGTGACTGACTGACCTATCTCAGCGATTGACTGACCTGGTGCAGTGACTGACTGACTGACTGACTGACCTGTTGCAGTTACTGACTGACCTATCTCAGCGACTGACTGACTCTGCCGTAGCGACTGACTGACCTGTTGCAGTGATTGACTGACTGACTCTCCTGCAGTGACTGACTGACTGACCTATATCAGTGACTGACTGACCTGTTGCAGGAGGCTGACTGACTGACCTGCCACAGCGACTGACTGACCTGTTGCAGTGACTGACTGACTGACTGACTGACTGACCTGTTGCAGGAGGCTGACTGACTGACTGACCTGTTGCAGGAGGCTGTCCAGCGTGTCCTTGTCGTGGGGCGAGAGGCCGTCCTTCTGCAGCCGGAGGATGAGCTCGGGCTTCCTGTAGGGCTTGAGCGCCAGCAGGTGAGTCAGCCGGTCCCGCAGGGGGCGCTGCTGCACCCCGCTCCCGCCCTTCTTCATCGTGCTGGAGATGATGACGGGGCGGGACGTCCGCCGCGACGGGGCGATGTCCGACAGGCCGGGCGCGGGTTTCCGGATCTGCACCTTCTTACCTGCGGGACACACACACCAACCGGGTGAAGGCTGCAGCCGACGGCACAGACCAGACATCAGCACAGACGCCCCTTTTTTTTGGCAGGAGAAGCCAGGAGACGCCCCTCGAACAGCCCCGTCCTGTCAGGCACGTCTCCAAAAAAATCATCCACGTAACGATTAAAGCAGACTGCAGACGGAAGGGCCTTTCGGGGAAACCGTCACGGGCTACACGGACGCCCCACGCGCTGTCTGCGCCAAGGCGCCGTTTCCAGCGCTAAGGGTCAGTGAGCGGAGCGGAGCTAGCGGGGACGGCGGCGGCGATACCGAACGTTTTTAACATCGATTAACATCGCATCGGCAGCCGCGCTGGGCCTCCACAGAGCAGGCCGGAGCCAGTTCCAGCACGTTCTCTCCCGGCCGTCCGCTACACGCGCAGCCGAGGTGCAGTGATGTGGGGTACGGGAGGTGGGGTACGGGAGGCCGGAACGCGGTCCGCGGCACCACCAGACCCGATCCCACGGCGACACGCCCGCGTGGAGGGGTAAAAGGAGCCCAAAAAACCTTGCAGGTGAAGGTGAACAGGCGAGGGGCGGAAGCGGGGGCGTTTCCGTGGTGACGGGCCACGGGGTTCAGCCTGACACAGATGCGCTTGCTGAGTCAGGCGCGGCGACCGCAGACTTCCCCTTTGCGCCCCGGTCACATGACCCCGCCGAGCAGGGAGCCTGCGGTGATCTTCCCCTGCTGACAGAGCCGTGCTCACTGCAGGTTACAGTGCGCTGCGGAACAGGGACCTGCAAAACCCGGAACCCTCCCGAATCTGGAGCACGGACTGAAGTAAAACAAAAAAAGAGCTGTTCCGGGTTTTAACTCAGTTATCCAGCTAACTATGTAATCTAGGGGCCTGTATTAAAAAGCAGGATTACCCAGTTAGCTGGATAACTGCACTGAGCTAAACCTGGAGCACGGACTGAAGTAAAGAGAGAGCCGTTCCAGGTTTTTACTGGGCGCAGGTATCTAGGTGACTTGCTGCTCGGTGATGCAGACCCCTGCCCTTTTCGGAGAAAAGCCGAGACAAAGCCCCGCTGAGCCCTTCCCCGAACACGCGCTCCCTCTCAGACGCCCCCACCGAGGGGTCCGTCTGAAGCCCTATAAATAAACGGCGCTGGGGAGGGATGGCTGGCTTCGCGACACGAACGGGGGCCACGGTCGAGCCGGCTCCTCCTCCTCCTCCTCCAGGCCTCCCAGCTCCCTAAAGCGGGATTACAGGCTCTCTCTCTCAGCGTTCCGAAGTGCTTCCGTTTGCCCTCCCGAAACACCGGTACGGGAGAAGGCCGAAGAACCCGGCTGGGAACCATCCCCATTCCTGCTCTACCGGAGATGCGGACGGAGAACTGGTGATGCACGGGAGGAATGGATGCTGGGAAATGGAGGATATGAGGGGCCCACCGGAGCGAGTGTAAATGGTTCTCTGCATTTTTGTTTGGCGACACTTTATACAAAACTGACATACTCTTCTTTTCTTCCCCCCTCCCCCCACCCAAAGCTGCTGTTTGCGGTTTAAAGCAGCAATTTGAATTGGCCTAATTAGACAAATATAAAATCAAATATATTCACACTCATCACACTCAGGCTAAAAATCACACATCAAGTAGCACATATGAAAAGACTCTGAATGAAATGCTAAGGTTCAAGTAGCAGTAAATTACAGCTTCCGGCTGAAGGACGAATACAGGAGGCCAATCTTGAACGACTAAACAGGCTCCTGGATGCAAACAGCCTCTCAATCAGCACACCGCACCAGACAGATCTAACTGGGTGAAAGGGGTTCTGGGAATCTGAGTCCTGCTGGGAACAGGCCAGTCAGAGACGCACCAGGCCTCCACACTCTCACAGACAGAGGCCTTTGTGACATCACAGCAGGCCCGAGCCGGCGGAACCTCCGAGCTGGAATGCGGCGGGTGGTCCGCGGGAGGCGCAGTCAGACGGGAGGCCGCCGCTGGCTTCGATGGCGGACGCGGCGGGGGCCAGCGCATGCATTATGGATGCAGGGCAGAGCCACAGCTCCCTCTGAAGCAGACCCGACCTGAACACTGAACTGCCTTTTAAAAACTGCTGCTTAGACACTGCTAAAAAAACAACCACATTATCACCCTGAAAATGCTCCCAGCAGACTGTGTAGAACTTTCAATGAGTCACATTATTATTAACTTAAACATACAGCATTACACCAGTCCAATCAAAAAGCATCTTTCAAATTCTTTTTTCTTCTAATCTTCATAGTAGTAACAGGTAATAGGCATTTTACCAGTGTCTGAAGGACTAAAATCATGTATTTGGCCCAGGGCTGAATTAAAGATTACTCTTTATAAGACATGGTTTTAATCCGTATTTCTTCTTCAGCTGTACTTCTGAATAGGTGCTATGGAATATCATTATCATTATTATTATTATTATGGTAATAATGGGTGTGTCAGCAGGCGCTCTGGGGGGGCCCTTACCCACGTAGCGGCCGCCGGGCTTGATGACGATGGCGCCGCGGCTGCGCGTCTCCTCCTCGGCCTGGGCCATGCTTTGCCTGGCCTTCTGGTAGGAGTCGTCGGTGGCGCACACGGTAATCTTGTCCTGGATCCCACCCAGGCAGTCCAGCTGAATGCTGCCCTCGCTGAGGAAACGAGAGGCCGGGGGGGGGGGGGGGAGAGGGAGGGGGGGACGCTGGTTAAATGCGGCAGACACGCATCGGCATTTCGGTACGTGGACTAGGGCCCTGGCGTCACCGGGCATCGCAGAGCAATAGCGCTGATCCAGGCATCAGTTTCACCTTTAACCCTTTAAGCTGTGACATCACAAACACGCGATTACAGCGTTCTTAACTGAACATTCTAACGCTGATGTCACAATCACCGCTACTGGCACTGCAGGAAAGCAGTGGAGTTCCACAACACCGACTTAGGATTTAGAAAAACGTTCAGAAAAAAACCTACTCTTCAAAAGGTTAAGCTCACCGTGAAAAAGGTCGGGATATAAACAGGGGGAGACCTGATCCACAATCAGCACTCTGTGCTTGGAGATGCTTATACATACGAGCCCAGCTGCATCGCACCAGAAAGACCTCAGAGCAACAAACTGCCACATTCTGCACACAGTCATACCTCAGACCGGGGGTGTCAACCTAAATTCCCACGGGGCCCAGTGTCGTAGTTTCGTTTTCAATCAGCTGCCAATTAAGGCCTTGAGAATTAGGCGTGAGGATTCTTTAACCAAACAAGGACTCAGATGGTGCTGAGAACACCTCGAGAACCCAGCAGACACGGTGGTCCTCCAGGAGCGGAGTTACACACCAGGGCCCTAACACCGTTACTCACACCCCGATACCTGAAGAACACATGGTGGCCACGTATCAAATCAATTTGCTAATATGAAAAAAAAAATGCCTACAATCCGAGCTAAATTACTTCTAAGCGGAGACGTGTCCCCTGCAGTGGAATAAAGAAGCACTGTAATCCCTACTGGCCCGTAACACTACTGAAAAGTTTAACAAGAAAACATTCCCATGCAACAAAAATATGCCGGTGAACCCTTCCGGTAAGGGCATATTTCCTGAAATATGACTCGGGGGGGGGAAAAAACAATCGTGCACAAAATGTCCGCCCCGACGCGACTGGAAATCGTCAGAATTCACCGCAGTCCGCATTTTACAATCAGCGTTAGACACGAAACCGTAGCCTTTGACTCATTTCCGAGTGTTGACATTTGGGACAGGACTTGGCAGGACAGGCCGTTTGTTTTTCCGAGCCGGCAGGGTTGACTTGGGAGTGAGAGCTCTTACAGTGCTGGTTCAGGACAGAAAAAAAAACAGGACTTCCACTGCTAGGGAACTGGGCCAAAGAAGAAGCCATAAATCTGCCACTCTTCCTGTCTGAGCTCCAGCATCGTTGGCTTGCCGACACTGCTGCGCCCTGCCCCACCACACGCGCCAACCAATCATGACACACCAAGAACTTGTTATTGGAGTTGTTTCACAAAGACAATCTACCAGCACAGAACATATGGAAGTAAACATAACTTTTTAATCGGAGGGAAGCAGACGAGAAAGTGCACTTGTAAGTGGTCAGATTCGCGAACTTTTCAGTGAATTTTGTGCAATCATATCCTTGCAGGCTATAGAGCGCACACTGTACTTCAGCCACACAATCAGCCTAATTTGTGATTAAATATAGTCTATATAACAATAATTATTATTATTCCTTATTTTATAATTAAGGTAATTTTAGTAGGCGTGTGACATTTTTTTTAACAGTAGGTTGTCAGCCATCAGTTTGAAGAAATAGTCTCTCTCTCACTGTCACTCATTTGGTCATGTCTGGTAACAGGTGAAACCGCTCCGTTCACCGACCCGATCAGCCAGAACCGAGCTTCGGGGCTGAAGTGACACAATCCCATAATGCACGATTCTCGGCAAAACGCATAAAACTACAGCTCCAGGGACAAACAGAGATCGTGTTTCGACAGTCAAAACACACAACCCCCTTTGAAAAGCAGGTTCTTTTTGGAATGTTTTTTTTTCTCCAAAATTCTAAGTCAGAGTTCTAGAACTACAATGCTTATGATCACAAGCAGTGATTGCTACATCAGCATTAGAACGTTCAGCTGAAAACATTCCATGTACGTGTTTGTGATCTCACACCTTAAAGGGATATTCCACTTTGGTGAAAACACAAGTCATTTTGTGGAGCTTACCCCATTGTATTTGCATAGGGTGAATACTAGCAACGATCAGTCGTCCCTCCCGACCGTTAACGGCATTGCCGTTCGTCCCGGTCGTCCGGTTCCCAATTCACTCCCATTTCTATTTGCGTCCTCGCCACAAAATTAATCGTTTTAAAACGCAAACTAACGACGAAGGAAAAACAGATCGATAAACGAGACCTTCGGCATCCGACAGGCGAGTAAAGTCCTGACGAACGAGGAAAAGGCGGAGCCCTGCGTGTACCTGTGGAAAGGGGCGGAGCCTCGGCCTGCGCACGCTCTCACCTGGTGACGTACTGCTGGATGCAGTCGAAGCTGCCCTGGGGGTTGTCCCTCCCCACGTTGGACAGGTAGAAGGTGAACGTTCGCACCTCATTGGCGGTTTCCGATCGCGGTATCGAGATTTTCTGTTGAGGGAGAAGGGGGGGGGGGGTGTCATTTTTAAAAATCTACCCATTAACCCAAGATGGCAGTAGTACATACACGGGTTCAGTTAAAACACTGTAAGCAGCGCAAGAATAACATAACACAACAATGCGTGATGATACAATAAACAGGGAACTGGAAACACTTGTACAAGGAGCGTTGAAGATCATGTTTCTCAGACTGGTTTCCAAGTTTTGTTCTCTGAAGCTGAACCAAAAAAAAAAAAGTTTCCATGGTGGACTCTGCATTACAACAAAAACTAATTTTAGAGATTTTTTTTATTTTGCATGTTGTTAAGAACAGATTTACAGCCCTAAGCTAAACATGGATGTTTATGGTTCCCGTGTTGCTGTTCAGGATGTGTACAGAAGACGCACAGACTATCAAGGACAACAGAGGCGCGTTCAAGTTCAGCGAACAAGGCGAACGTTTGCAAACTATTTCAAACTTTTTTCCATTAGCTTTGTGTTCGCCACGAACATTTGCAAACATAAGCGAACGGTCTGAAAAGGTAGTTTGCGGCAAACAAAAATGGACGCTGGACTGAGGGAAATGTTCCCGATGCCATTAAGTGTGATCAGTTTTTTCAATAATGTTATTGCTAATGCTAGCCAATGTTTTTACTGTTCGCTAGCTAGCTACTGTTTTTTTATTTATTATCGGTGATCACAGAAGCGGCTGTGAGTACAAGCGCTCTCGTCGCCATGTCTGTTTATGTTTAAATCAAACAATTTGGGATGTTCGTAAAAGCCGTTCAGATTGAACTGTTCAAAGAAAACACGTTCGCCACGAACATTCGCCTCTGTTCGCTGAACTTGAACGCACCTCAGACCTTAACACTGAACACACAGCTGTCAAACGTCATACTTCACACTTTTGTGCCGCACGGCAGCGTATCCAAAACTTTTTTCCTTCCACGGCACACAACAAATTTACACAATCTCACGGCACACCACAATCAGCAGCGAGTGACGTACTGAGTCTTACGCGACGTGTCAACAGCAGGCCTAAATGTTCTATCAGGCTTTTAATTAAGCGATACGAATTTTAACGACATTTACGTTGGCTTTTTTTAAAATGAGATTTGTTCATTTAAGTTTTTAAAATTCAGTTAATGTTTTCAAAAGGATTGACTGAAGGCACACTGAAGTGCACACCGTTGGGAAAAGCTGTCAAACTACACACACGGAAAAAAAAACCAAAACATCAATCTTAACAAGTACCGCAGTCTTACATTTAAACTTCAAATCGCATTTCCTTTACTTTTTGCCAATGCGGTGAGACAGGTGGTTACTCATTTCACGATTTGTAAACGGGCAAGGAAATGTCACTTATCAAGCAAGAAGTACCTTAAAACAAACTAATATTACCCACCCGAGTGCCACTGCAGGGCCCTATCTGCTGTATGGACCAGTGACTGCCCTCGAGGACTGTCCAGGTTAACACTGCTGCTCCTGCCAGCCTCACGCCACGCCACATACCCCCCTCGGCCAGGCTGCGGCCTTCTGGCCCCTAGCCCGTCTAGACCGGCACAGTTTCGCCAGCCCCCCCGCAGCCCCACAGGGAGAGCTGCCCGCCCCCCCCCCGCCCACCCGCCCCGCACGGGAGCAGGAATAACCCCGGCTGCCCCCACGTACGAGCCGTGCTCCGGAGCGCAGCGGGGGGGCCCGCCGAAACCCCACTCTGCACCGCTCCGCTCCGACGGTCCCAGATGTCAGGGTCAGAGGGGAGGGGGGATGGAGGGGGGAGGGAGAGGGGCGGGGCCTTAAAGCAGGAACGCCGGCTCGGCTCTTCCGACACAGACACCCTGGAAATAATCCCAGCCGCCAGCGCACACCCTGCCGCTGAAAGTGCAGCGCGTGCAATAACGCGAGCCGCTAACACACACACGAGCGTAAAGCGCTGAACACACTCCTTCCCAAAGTCCCTTTCTTCAGTGGGGGGGGGGGGACCTTAAGGGCGTTTCATACGGTGAGAAAACGTGGGTCTCATTTGGAAGGCTGGTGAAACTGCATTAAGAGTTATGAGCCTGGCTGTACAGGGAAGCTGTTGTGGGCTGTTAGGCTGTCAGACACACACACACACACACACACACACAGAGCTGGTGTCAGAGACCTGAAATACCGCTCCTGTGGAGTCACCCAGCCCCGCCCCGCCCCGCCGTCTCTCCGCAGGTGCTGCAGACCGAAACCCTGACGAGAGGCTCGGGGAAAATAACCCCAAATTACACTAATCACAGCGCCGCAGCTGCTGGACATTCCCCTTTAAAAGGGCCACCTCTCTCCCCACAGCCTCCCTCCCAGCGAGACGCGGCTTCCCAGAGCGAGCGGGCAGGCCACCAGCAGATGTTTCTCTTTCTCGTAAAAGCCCTCCTCTCTCTCCTAAAAAGTGGGAACTAGAAAGCTCCACTAATCGAAACTGACTTTCGTCAAAGTCTTTCCTTCCACGGTTTCGGGTGGCCTGCCTTCCTGTATTCGATTACTGCCCCCCCCGCCCTCCCACAAGACAACTTCCCTTGTAAGCACACAAAACTGGGGCCCAATTGGCAGTAAGATGAGGTCTCTGCAAAAGGCACAGGCGTGTTCTGATTGGCCGACGGTCAGCAGAAGGAACGCTGAGGGGACAGCAGCAGTCTGTTTGCAGGGCACGGTGACCCCCTGGATACACAGCGCGGGGCAATGCGACCCTCCCTCTCTGCCCCGCTCCACTCACTGAGGGTCCACACGCGCGCGCGCGCACACACTCACACACGCACACGCACGCACGCGCGCACACACACGCGCACACACACACGCACGCACGCACACACACACACACCGTGCGGCAGTGTGACCCTCTCTCTCTGCCCTGCTCCATTCATTCAGGGTCCCCACACACACACATGCACACACACACACACACACACACACACGCACGCACACACACACACACACACAATGTGGCAGTGTGACCCTCCCTCTCTGCCCCGCTCCATTCATGCAGGGTCCCCACACACACGCACACAGAGACACACACACACACACAGACACACACGCGCACACACGCACACACACAGACACACACCGTGCCGAACTGTGACTCTCCACCTCCACCCCGCTCCATTCCCTCATGGTCCACACGCACGGTCGAAACCTGCAGGTGGGCCAACTATAAATAAACACAGAGTTCCCGTTCTCCCTTCCAGGAGCTCTCTGTCGCTTAGAAAAAGATACTCGAGTACTTGCGCATTCCTGCTCTTACCAAAACACAAACGAGAGATCTCGGATTGCGTCAGCTCGTTCTTTTTAATAATTAAATGATTTCATGCTCTGGCTTTGAGGCCAAAAGCAGCAGCGGTGCCCTTGGGCCTTCCCTGTGTACTGGGCTCAAATGGCAGCGCTTCTGACACACTCAGGCCAGGGAGCCGAGCGAACAGCGTCCAAGTGCTCAGCCACAGCCACACGCTTCTGCGCTCGCGCTCACGAAAAACAGCTATCAGCTGTCGCATCACTTCCTGATTGAGTTTCACTGAACAGCCAGCATGCGCACACGCACACACCAGTGGGTACACACTCAAAAGCATGCGCACATACAGGCGCACACACACTCTCCCATACATGAGAATGCAGACACACACACACACTCTCCCACGCTCAGGCACGCACAGCATCGCGCACACACACACACTCTCCCAGCACACTCACAGAATTTTGACAGTTTTGGGGAAATTCTCAGAGTAAGAACAGCTCCGCAGGGAGGAAGTGGGGAGAATCTCAGAGCCCACAGCAGAGAGCAGAAGCAGCGGGTCAGTGGAGAGACTGAGCCAGGAGCAGCACAGGGCTGGAGCCAGGAGAACCCTGCTGCCACAGCACAGACAACTGCATCTACAGCACAGACAACTGCACCTACAGCACAGACAACTGCACCTACAGCACAGACAACTGCACCTACAGCACAGTTACCATGCACCGACAGCACATACATCAGCTCACACAGCACAGACAACTGCATCTACAGCACAGACAACTGCACCTACAGCACAGACAACTGCACCTACAGCACAGACAACTGCACCTACAGCACAGTTACCATGCACCGACAGCACATACATCAGCTCACACAGCACAGACAACTGCACCTACAGCACAGTCACCATGCACCGACAGCACAGACACCAGCTCACACAGCACAGACACCTGCTTATACAGCACAGACAACTGCACCTACAGCACAGTCACCATGCACCGACAGCACAGACACCAGCTCACACAGCACAGACACCTGCTTATACAGCACAGACAACTGCACCTACAGCACAGTCACCATGCACCGACAGCACAGACACCAGCTCACACAGCACAGACACCTGCTTATACAGCACAGACAACTGCACCTACAGCACAGTCACCGTGCACCGACAGCACAGACACCACCTCACACAGCACAGACAACTGCACCTACAGCACAGTCACCATGCACCGACAGCACAGACACCACCTCACACAGCACAGACACCCTGCTCTCACACTAGGATCTCTCTCAGTCTCTCACACACACACACACACACACACACACACACACATCAGGCATACACACACACTATACACTAGGATCTCTCCCTCTCCCTCAGGGGTCAGAGGTCAGGGACCGGGGGAACAGTTCGGGCCCTAATCAGCGTCCCGCCGCTCGTTAACCCGACCCCCCCCCCCCACAGGTGCGCTTTCGGCAGGCGGAGACACGGCAGCGTAAACCCCACCGCGTCCGCGTCCGACCGCCTGACGTAATCTCCCAACTCGTGCTGAGTCAGAAACAATGACTAATCACGTCCCACACACGCTAAGCACCCGGGCACTTAGGGGAGGCTCCAGATACCAGACACTGGCTAACGGAAAATTACAGACAAAACACAACACAACAACAACAACAACAACAACAACAACACAACGTCCTGTCTGCTCTCCTCCCCCCGAATCCTAGTCCACTGGATCAGCTATGAACTAGAGGGGCGCGTGTGTTAATTCAGTCTCACTACTACATGGCTACTATTATACAAGAACCCGAGCCCCACCTTAGAGGCCAGTTCTGGGAACTTCCTGTAAGCATCTCGTTTCTATGCAGCATCTTTTGACTGAAGTCTGAACCGGAGAAGGGAGAGCGGTCCCTTATAATCCACGACAGAGCTGACAGAGCAGGGCGGGGATGACCGAGCAGTCCGGACAGAGGTCCAGCGACGACGCAGCGTTCTCTGGCGCGTAGCCCCGCCCACCTGCCCTCGTCTCCGGGCCAATGAGGGAGGCCGCCCGCCGCCAGCCGGCTGCTAGACTCCTCGAAACCGCAGAAGCCTTCAGGCTCAGCCCGGTGTCTGGGAATAGCGCTGACTCACTCAAAACGCACGGACGCGGCCGAGCTCTCGATAGCGACGGCCGTCAGGGCTGAGGGGGGGGGCTCAAACCAGCCAATCAACGGTTACCCAAACCGTCAGGCGCAGTCTGCGGCGGGGCCGTTTTCACGCTGCGTAGCCGACCCGAGGACAGAAAGCCGCTCGAGGTCAGATGGCTGGGCTGGAGCAGACGCCGCGCGGCTCACGCTGCCTCACGCTGCCTCACGCTGTCTCGCGGCTGGGGGCCGCCGCGCACAGGAAGCGCAGGCCCGAGGCCGTCTTCCAAACGAGAGTCGCGAGCGAGGGCACGGCTTCTGAGGGCCGAAACCTGGAACGCGGGCACGTCACCCGTTTCACAATCCCATCGTTCGAAAAGTAACGGCGACGCTTTTCAGTTATACGCCGACTTTCACAATCAAAGAGAAGCAGGAGTCATCCCAGCCGCCAACCAGACGTACAATCCTACACATGATCATTTTTCAAGAACTGAATTCCAACTCTCATGGGTGAGTTGACTTTAAAAATGCAGACGCGTGGTGCCTCACTTTCGCTATGCTAACAGCTGTCAGCTTCCACTGTACAGAGCAAAATGATGGCCTTAAGAAAAGCACACTGTGCAGAGTCCAATGGGCCGACGTGCAGCTTGGCGCTGCTGTACGGTACGCCTGTGATGCGCACTGACCTGCTGCCTGATCAGAGAGCAGGCATCCCGCTGGCCACATGGGCAACATCCCACCCACTCCATGCCCCAAATCCCAACTGTGCACACATGCATGCACACACACATGCACACAGTCATGCACACACGCACATGCACATGCACACAGTCATGCACACACACATGCACACGTGCACCAACAACTCCACATTACTCAGAAAATTCTGCGCTTATTATTATGCGATGACCGACGCGACCATGCAGACAGGACAGACGCAAGAGACCAGGGGCCCAGGGGCAGCTGCAGCCCTCCAGCAGCGCACGGACCTCCGCGGCCTTGCACCGAGCCTCCTCTTCCTCAGAGAGGATGTTAACAGGGCTGCGTGTGCAGAGAGCTGGACTGGAGTACGGTGTTCAGCCTGTCTGCACCAACACAGAGTCAAACACAACATCCACTGAGCGTCTGCACCAGCACAGAGCCAAACACTGCCTCCACCCTGAGCATCTACACCAGCACAGAACCAAACACTGCCTCCACCCAGCCAGCTCCCACACCTCTCCCATTCTACAATTTCCTCCACCCAACGTTGAAAAGCATGACAGCCCATTTCTCTGTAAAACACCCACTTACTGACTGACTAATCAGACAGTAGCTGTGAGCAGCCAGCTGTTAGGTCTTGGGAGAGAACAGTCTGCACTTCAGCCACAGGAACTTAGGCCGTTGAGCAAGTGCAACTCTGAAGACGTGCAAAATGGCTTGCCTCCCCTCTGACCTGGGTGGAAATTCCAACTCAGGCAGTTTCAATTTCCTCAAAAAAAAAGGCACATGACAAAACCTTCACCTTCTAAAGAAAAACAAAATAAAAATATGTCCGGAAACCAAAACACAAGGCCAGACTGCAGCTCCTGCAGCCAACGGAGCAACGCTCATCCAACACGGGCAGCCTCTACATACCGGCAAACTCCAGGAAACATGATATGGAAATTGGTAAATGGACTGCATTTATATAGCGCTTTTATCCAAAGCGCTTTACAATTGATGCCTCTCATTTCACCAGAGCAGTTAGGGGTTGGGTGTCTTGCTCAGGGGACACTTCGACACGCCCAGGGCTGGGATCGAACCGGCAACCCTCCGACTGCCAGACAACCGCTCTTACCTCCTGGGCTGTGTCGCCTCGGTAAGTAAGTCACTTTCGCAAGATTTGACCAACTGTTACTCAACACACAAGCAGGCCCTGCTCATAACCAAGTCTTCCATTGTTGCCGTCTCGACACCCTCATAAAACACGCCTCACAGCAGAATCTCAAGCATTTTCCCAACGAAGGGAAGGTGAGACTGCCATGAGTGACCACACGTACGGAACGTCCTACAGGGAGATGTGCCTGGAAACGGTCCAAAAAAAGAAAAAAAAAAAAAGTATTTTGGTCCTGACAAAGTTACCGCAACTGAGAAAGCCCCCGAAATAAAAAAAACGACTTAACGTGTCCTCACTGGCGCCACGGGAGCCGCGGGCCCTTCTGCACGGCTTCTGAAGTTTCTGAATTCCAACCAATAAAACACCCGGAAGCCTTTTTACCCACAGTTCCTTCCGTTCAGCGGCGACAGAAACCCAAGCACGGGTAACCTTGCTTTCGTTTTCCTCTAAACGTTCTTAGAGCGAAGCAAAGTGTTACTTTCTTTTCTTTTTTTTTGATCGTCTGTCCTACTGCTCCTATGAGTCACAGGACTATTCAAATGCAACAAAGATGGTGAAGTATTTATTAGCTACAAAGACCCCACCATGTATGCGGGCTTGTCTACCAAAATGCCTGCTGGGAATTTTTTTCCTGTTATTACATTAACACCGACAGAACATAAACAACTTGATTTCACAAATGATTTCAAAATACTGAACCCTAGCTATACTTTGGCAAACACCGATGGGAATTTCTCTCTCAGGAACTTTGCGAAACCGATAAAGTTTAACGATGCACAATGGAAAAAAAAAAAAAAAAAAAATCTTGGCCATCTTGCTCATTCCAGAGGTTACGATGCCCAGCGATACAGAGGGAGCTGAGGGGAAAAGATACTACACTCACATTCCCCTAGGGCTTTTTTTTTTTTTTTTTTTTTACAGCACACGCGTACAATGAACTTAAAATACGGCCTCGAACTTGCCGCAGGCACCCAGAGAACGCCAGCCATCACTCAGACATAATCAGCATGTAAGAACATTGCAATTTCACACACACACACACACACACACACACACACACACACACACACACACACACACACACAACACACATACACACATACACACACACACACAAACACACACACACACACACACACACACACACACACACACACACGCGCTTAATGAGTGACGAAACGCACGTTGCCCCCGGTGACTCAGCCACACCCATGCGATGTCACAGACGCGGGGCGGAGGAGAGGTCACAGAGGGTGAAGGATGAGCAAAGGCTTCAGACGGACGGAGAGGAAGAGGAAGAGAGAGAGAAGACAGAGGACGCGCTGACTTACCCCTTGGTTTCCAGTGAAGCGGATGGAGGGCTGGCACGACAGGCCCTGAAAAGAGAGAGAGAGAGGGGGGGAGAGAACGGTGAAACCGTCGTCATAGCAGCCATCGCCGTGACATCAGCAGTGATGAGAGGACCATACTAATGGGGTCCTACTCAAAGGAGCCCCCATTAGTGCACCACCCACCCTTGGTGACACCAGTGATAACATCTATTTGGCTGGCGAGCATTTTCATAATTACATTAGCGTTGGAGACTAAGTAAATGTTTTCAGCTGCGGTTGAGTGAAATGAATTGGCCTATTTTTCCATTCACAAGGCTCCCTTTTAAAAAACCTTCCGTGTTATCTCACCATGCTGCTGTCCTTCAAACATTTCAGGTTACTGCACACAAACTCAGGAATGCATTAGAGTAGACACACCCCGAGCACTACAGACAGACAGACCTTGGCAGAGCTGCTTTTAGTGTGTGTATGTGTGTGTGTGCGCACCGTACCTGTGGAATAAACACCGAGATGGGACTACCGCACACCGCTCGGATCAGACCAGAGCTACCGCACACCGCTCGGATCAGACCAGAGCTACCGCACACCGCTCGGATCAGGTCAGAGCTACCGCACACCGCTCGGATCAGACCAGAGCTACCGCACTCCGCTCGGATCAGACCAGAGCTACCGCACTCCGCTCGAATCAGACCAGAGCTACCGCACACCGCTCGAATCAGACCAGAGCTACCGCACACCGCTCGGATCAGACCAGAGCTACCGCACAGCGCTCGGATCAGACCAGAGCTACCGCACAGCGCTCGGATCAGACCAGAGCTACCGCACACCGCTCGGATCAGACCAGAGCTACCGCACACCGCTCGCATCAGACCAGAGCTACCCGCACACCGCTCGGATCAGACCAGAGCTACCGCACATCGCTCGGATCAGACCAGAGCTACCGCACACCGCTCGGATCAGACCAGAGCTACCGCACAGCGCTCGGATCAGGTCAGAGCTACCGCACACCGCTCGGATCAGACCAGAGCTACCGCACACCGCTCGGATCAGACCAGAGCTACCGCACACCGCTCGGATCAGACCAGAGCTACCGCACACCGCTCGGATCAGACCAGAGCTACCGCACACCGCTCGGATCAGACCAGAGCTACCGCACGCCGCTCGGATCAGATCAGAGCTACCGCACGCCGCTCGGATCAGATCAGACCAGAGCTACCGCACACGGCTCGGATCAGACCAGAGCTACCGCACACCGCTCGGATCAGATCAGAGCTACCGCACACGGCTCGGATCAGACCAGAGCTCGGGCGGGCCGGTCTGACTGCAGAGGAGGGCATACGGACCAGCTTAGCACAGCCACTCACATTAACACTACGCTGGGCACTGATCATCTTCTCGGGACTCTCTTTCATTTGACTCATTTTTGCTGTTCATCAGTTTGTACGCTGCAATGCCGTATACTGCTACGGTCACAGTTTCTGTTTTGGCCGTGTGAACAGGGTCGGCGCTGCAGAAGAGGCCGAGGGCTCAGCCGGTCTGTCCCTGCGTATAAATAAAAACTGACGGTGGCGTGTGAGAGTGGAAACAGAGGCACACGGCGCTGTGACGGACAGGTCTGTGGGCGTGTCTTTATCAGCTGCACGCACCTTCTTATTGTCATTAGACGCCATTTTTTTTTCTGTTTTTATATCTGCCCCCCCCCCCCCTCCAAGAGGTCTGCATCTGGTCAGGCTGGCCTTGTAAATGAGCATTTGTTGTTAAGTACCCTGCCTGGTGGTTAACTAAACGTTAAATTAATAAATAAAAATTAATAAGTGCTTAATTTACGAGAGTTACTGAGCCCGCTCATAAATGCCCCTCACACACCCCCACACTGGGAATGCTCCCATTGGCTCCGGCCCACTCCATCACAATGCTCGGTACACTCCGATTGGCCCTTCACACATGATGTGTGCTCTGATTGGTTCAGTTCCAACCCTAGCAGAGGCCAGCTGCGCCCTGATTGGCCCTGTCCCAGACCTTCGCTCTCAGGACGATGGTGTGGGTGTAATGTTATTTGTAAGGGAACGTTGTTGTCAAGACTGCGGGTAGCAGGACGGACACACAGACACAGACGAAGGCACACAGACAGACAACCAGACACACAGATACATAGACAGACACACACACAGGCAACCAAACACACAGATACATAGACAGACACACACACAGACACTTTATATAAACCTCCATCTTTGAGTGCTCGCTGCATTAAAAGTTTTTTTAATTTTTTTATTCTAACAGCAGAGACACTTCACTCTTAGTGGTATTCTTAAGTGAAACAAAGTTAAAGGAAGGAAGGAAAAAAAACACACAAAAAGACGTTACATTAAACCGTTACATTTCCCTGACAGGCCCATTATACACCAGCGGCTCGTCCGATGACAGGGCCTCATTTAAACACGTTTCCCGTGGGCGCTTCCTCGCGGCAGTGCGCTCGCCGTTCGGAAAAAACGCGTCCAACCGCCACCGACGCTCCGGCTCGAACCCGCAGAGACGTTTTAAATAAATACAACTACAGACGCCAAAACCCAAAGAGCGGAGCAGCTCGCTGTCTCTGGCGGCTGCTCAGGTCTGCACCCCAGGACTGCACCCCCATCTACCCCCCATCCTTTACCAGTCTGCACCCCCATCCCCCAGCCTGTACCCCAGGTCTGCACCCCAGCTGTACCCAGGACTGCACCCCCATCTACCACCCGCCTGTACCCCAGTTCTGCACCCCTAGTCTAGTGTCACTGCGCTCATTTCAGTAATAAACTCCCAGCATGCCCCGCTATTCCTCAGACAACATCAGCCAGAACTGAGACAGAGAAGGGAAGGCCGAAAGAGAGAGAAGGAAGGGGAGAGGGGGAGAAAGAGCAAGAGAATGAGACATAGACAGAGAATGTGAGAGAGAGACAGAGGAGGAGAGAGAGACAGAGTGTGTGTGTGTGCGCTTGTTTGGTATGTGTGTGTGCATGCACGTGTGAGTGCGGGTGTGTGAGTGTGTGAATGTGTGGGTGAGTGCGAGAGCATGTGTGTTTGCACGTGTGCATGTGTGTGTGTGCATGCATGTACGAGTGTGTGTGTGTGAGAGAGAGTGTGCGTGTATGTGTGTGTGTGTGTGAGAGTGTGCGTGTGTGTGTGTGTGTGTGAGAGAGAGAGAGAGAGAGTGCGTGCATGCGTGTGCGTGTGTGTGTGAGAGAGCGTGTGCGTGCATGCGTGTGTGTGTGTGTGTGTGTGTGTGTGAGAGAGAGTGTGTGTGCATGCATGTGTACAGTGTGCTGTGCTGAGCCTGGGGTCTGTGCACATGTCCGTCCCCCCGGGTGAGAGGGAGAGAGAGAGCGCTGGGATCAGACATGCCGCTCGCTCACGCTAAACTCCGCCCTGCCTGCCGCCTCGCTCCGGGCCTCAGGGGTCCCCCCGAATGTCAGGGGAGGGTGTGAGGCGCGGGGTGGGGGGGTGAGCCGCGGGGGGCCTCCAGCGCACGTCCAAATCCCTCCGTCAGAGGGAGGGGTTTGGTCTGGCCCCTCTCCAGGCCCCGACATAACCGCTCTGTTATGCCCCCCCCCGTGCTGTGTACCGCCCCCCCTTCAGGAGAGCGGCGGGCGGACCCGGGGACCCGGAACGCAAAGCGGGGCCTTAATCGGCCGCCACTCGGGGTTCCATATTTGCGTCCGCGTCACGGCAGAGCACGCGAACACACGCACGCCCTCCAGCTGTTCCGCTCCGGCCCGAGGGGGGACGGGGGGGGGAGGCGGCCGGGGGCTCGTGCTTCACCTCCTCGCCACCCCCCCCCCCGCGCTAAGCGACACAGCCGGCGGCTGGAGCCGGGCAGCCAATCGCAGGCGCAGAAGGCAGCACTGGGGCATTTCTCTGCGAAACCGAAATACGGGGAAACCAAACGCAAAACGTACACAACAACTTGAGCCGCACGTTGGGACCGAGTTCGAGAGAAAGACAACGTTTTGCTACGGAGGTGCGTTCCCAAGTCAAGGCTCCTGACGGCCACATCTAAACGCCTCACAGGCAACGCGAGCCAGTATCTGAAACCCAAAAGGCAGCAGGATGATCTGAAAGCGGATTCTCTCATCCCAGCTAAAACGCTTCCCGGAGCCAAATGACCGCGGTGTCACATTAAGCCCCATCAAAGCTACACGCGCGTTTGAAACCGCAGGAGCCAAAATGGCCACTTGCGCTTAACGCACCACAGCTTCAAGAGCACTGCCTTTTTTTACTGCCTTTGAGGGGGGCGTCCAAAAACAAAATTTACCCATCCATTTAGGAAAATGCTATCAGAGACAGCACCGCGGGCCTGACCCATTTTTAGAAGCTCAGATTTGGGGGGGGAGGGTGGGGGGGTTACAGGTTGGGTGACATGCGGGTTTGTGAATCCATCAGCTCTGTGATAAAGGACAGCACTGCTCAGCACTTCAGTACAATTTCCTTACGCCGCCGCGAAAGTCCTGGCAGAATACAAAACAGTAACATGCCTTCAGTTTGGGTTGTGCGCAGCATATTAAATAACTAACTTCAGAGGAAATAACATCAGACTACGGAGGAGGCAAAGAGGCTTCAGTTTCTTAGAAAAAGCTGTTTAAAAAAAAAAAAGAAAAACACTCCGTTCAGCCGAGAGTTCGACGAATGTCGGTTTGAAGGGCTGAGCGAGGCACGGACAGCTACGCCGAATTTGCAGAGAGAGGGAGAGAGGGAGAGGGAGAGGGGAGGGAGAGGGAGAGAGGAGAGAGAGAGGGAGAGAGGAGAGAGAGAGAGAGAGACAGAGACAGAGACAGAGGGGGGGGAGAGGGGGAGAGGGAGGGAGAGAGAGAGAGAGAGAGAGTGAGAGGGGGGGAGAGAGAGAGAGAGAGAGAGAGAGAGGGAGAGGGGGAGAGAGAGAGAGAGAGAGAGAGGGAGGGAGGGAGAGGTAGAGAGAGAAAGGAGAGGGAGAGCAAAGTGCAGGTGTGAGTGGGTGGTGTTGAGCTACCTCCAGAGGCCTCCACACACATAATGAACGCAGGTAAACAGACACCTGAGCGCCGTGTCTGTACCCTTCAGGCACCTCCACGGGGCCCCGTGGCTCCATCCCACCACCCAGAGTTCAGCGCGAAATCAGCGACTCAGCGATTTCACCACGCGCAACAGACAAGCTGCAATGCAAAACCCCAAAACACATGCTGTTCTGAGTACGCAATATTCAATATTCAGAAAAGGGGGGGGACGACTACTGACTACACCCTCCCAGGGAAAATAAACGAGAAAAAAAAAGGCTTCAACTGACATGCTCTCTGACCAACGGCTGACCACCGGGAGGTTTGTTATGGTGTGGGGTTGCGTGGCGTAAAAATAGCGCCTCCGAAAATGTATTAATAGCCTCGGGCCGCGAACGGGCCCCCTCACGCTTCGGGCTGCGCGGCCGTGTGACCAAAAGGCGGGCGGAGCCTCGCGTCAAAAAAGGCAAGGCCGCCGCTGCGATAGTGAAACCCCGACGCCCATTGGCCGACGACTTCGCCCGTCCCGTCCCAAAAGGGGTTACCGTCCCTGAGGGGACGGGGGACGGGGGACGGGGGGGGGGCCCGGGGGAGGCCCGCAGTCCGTGTGCAGACCGGTCCGACCGGTTCACAATCGCAGAGGAAGTCTGACTGCGCACGTGCTTTCCATAATTTAAAAGGTCGGCCATTTGTGAGCGAGCGAGCGCAGCGTGAAGCGTTTGGGTTCCACCCGCCGGCTTCCTCTGCAGTTTTCGGGGAACCCGGGCACAAAAAAGCTTTCAGCATCCCGCCGCGGAAAAAACCTGCGACGACGCAGCGGCGCGCCCCTGGCGGACCGCGCATTCCGCGCATATTTAATGCGGCTCTCTCAGGAACCCCCCCCCCACACCCCCCCCCAATACTGCAGAGCAGGGACTGGGAAGGAAAAAAAAAAACTGCAGAACAGATTCCAGCGTCTCAGACTCCAGTCCCGGGGGGGGGGGGCACGGCAGCTGCTGGTTTTGGTTTAGCACTTAAGTGAAGCACTTAAGAGACTGACGGGAGTCTCTGCAAACGTAGGGTTCCGAGTTCTACACTGGCCACCGACGGAAAGAGAAACTACAATAACCAGCATGCACTGCGGCTCCCCCGCCAATTCACCCAGGTACTGGGGGCAGAAATCAGTCATATAAACAGCCTGCACTGGTCCTTCAGGGCCCATGTCCAGAACAATGACCCAATCAGGACTGCGCATGGAGGCGATGACAGACGACGCTAGACTGCGCGTTGCGGGAGCACAGACCAACCCCATTACAAACGGCCACCCTCAGCACAAGCTGCACACCCCGCAGTTAATTAGCCTAGCCAGCTATACGCGTGTTTTACCCCGTGTGTGCATTTTACCCCGACACTGCATCAGACACACAAGCAAATGAACGAATGATCGATTGATTGATTGATTGTAGGGGTCAAAACCCTTCGCTGCAGCATTTCACACAAACCCAAAAGCGCTCTACACTGGACCCGCAGCAGAACGTGTCACGACTTAGACCAAGACAAAGCTTCATTCCTTAATATGAAAAGAAATACCGCTACCGTGCCCCACTGCGGAAACTACAGCCGGATCCTCAAACAAACACCCGAGTTTGTTTTCCTCCAAACATACGACAAAACGAATGCGTCAAAAATAAAAATAAAAATGCCCAGGAGCAACAGGCAGGAGACAGGCCCTGACATTTTAAAGCCTTTGTGCGCTAGCTGGGCTAAGTGGAAAGGCTGGGAAGCGTTAGCGAACGGTAGTGAAAAGCACAACGCACACTAACCCACCCATGTCATATAACACAGGGCACTGAGTTTACCCCCCCCCCCACCCTCCCCCCACTGGGACAGGAGTGCTACACTCAGCCTGTTCGTTTGAATAGGTTGCTGACATGGCAGTATTCTCTGGGACAGGAGCCCAGAACGTTCCACAGAGCGGACCTAAGGACGCACGCACAGCTCCGCACCACGGCGGCACCACGGCGACGCGGGGTTACCACGGGAGGTCACACTCAGTGACCGTACGCACGGGTCTTTCACACACACACACACACACACACACACACACACGCACAGGTACTGTCTCTCTCACACACACATGCGTGCACACACACACACGCACGCACGCACGCACGCACGCACGCACGCACAGGTACCGTCTTTCACACACACACACAGGTACTGTCTCTCTCACACACACATGCGTGCACACACACACACACAGGCGCGCACACACACAGACACGCAAACACTAGCTGGGGCAGGCGCAGTCACAAAATACAAATATAACCAGTCGGACCAAAAAGAGCAGTAGCTGTTCTATCAATAACTTACGCTTGTGGCCATTTTAACTCGGTTCAGCGGGGCTAAAAATAGGACGTGCACGCAGGTGATGTAAGAGGCAGAGCTTAATCAGGGCTTGTTGTGTAAGCTGCAGCCCTTTCCCCCCTTTGGGTCATTTCCACTCCAGACTACAGCACGCTGAAATGCAGCTCTGCTGCTCCTCTCCTGACTAACCGCCCGGCCCTGGGTTCAGAGAAGCTCTGCTAGGCCCTCGGGCTTCTGCAACACCATCATGCTCTGCCTGCATTACAGTCTGGCAACAGAACGACAGGAATAGCCAGGCTAGCCAATCAGCAGCCAGCGGAGCCTCCCACAGTGGTCTGTGTGTGCGTGTGTGTGTGTGTGTGTGCCTCTGAGTGAGTGTGTGAATGAGACTGTGTGAGCAAGTGTGTGTGTGAGCGAGTGAGTGAGGGTGTGTGTGTGTGCGCCTCTGTGAGTGAGTGTGTGAATGAGACTGTGTGAGCAAGTGTGTGTGTGAGCGAGTGAATTTGTGAGCGAGTGAGTGAATGTGAGAGCATGTGAGTGAGTGAGCGTGTGAATGTGTGAATGTGTGCGTGGGAGAGTGAGTGAGTGAGTGAGAAAGTGAGTGAGCGAGAGAGAGAGAGAGTGAGGGAGCGAGAGAGAGAGAGTGAGGGAGCGAGAGAGAGAGAGTGAGGGAGCGAGAGAGAAAGTGAGTGAGGAGAGAGAAAGTGAGGGAGCGAGAGAGAGAGTGAGGGAGAGAGAAGTGAGGGAGCGAGAGAGAAAGTGAGGAGAGAGGAAAGTGAGGAGCGAGAAAAGATGAGGAGGGAGGGAGAGAGAGAGGAGAGAGAGCAGAGAGAGAGAGTGAGGGAGCGAGAGAGAGAGTGAGGGAGAGAGAGAGAGAGAGGGAGCGAGAGAGAGTGAGTGAGCGAGAGAGAGAGTGAGGGAGCGAGAGAGAGAGAGTGAGGGAGCGAGAGAGGAGAGAGGAGGAGAGAGGAGAGAGAGAGAGAGTGAGGGAGAAGAGAGAGAGAGGGAGAGAGAGAGGAGAGAGAGAGAAAGTGAGGGAGCGTGTGCGAATGATCGCCACAGAGCCAGACGTTCAAGGCCAGATGAAAGTTTCAGGAAGCACAGCGCCCGGCTGGCAGTGTGGACTTTCACTGAGGGGCCGAACTCTACAGGGGGGAGAGAGTCCATTCCCATGTCATCCAGCCATTTCAGGCAAAGCCTTTAAAGTACCCATAATGCCCCAGGAGGATTCTACCAGATCAATTAATCAAATTCAAATTCATCTCCTAAACGGACAGAATTGAACACAGAACTGAACGCTAATAAACACAGCAGCGTTCGGACTGGTGTACACGCAATCCCAGGTGTGTCCCCTTCATTTGAATCTGTGATTCTAAGGGGAAATTGCAGGGGGGGGGTGGGAGGGGGGGGGGGATGGCGAGCCTTCAGAGACGCACACAAAGTTCACCATCTGCTTCCAGACACGTCCTTTGCAAACCAAAACTAGCGCACGCACGAACGCACGCGAGCCAGCTAACGCCAACGATAACGGAGAGATAGGGCATCGGCGCGATTCAAAACTCGACATTCAAATGCAACGCCTCAGCCACGGAAACGCCGCGGCGCAGCTAGATAACGATCCGCTTTAACAAATGAGCCCGCTGCAGAATGGCCCGTCGCATTTACATGACACATCCGCAGACCGTGCGCTATCACCGGTCCAAAAGGAGCCTTCATCCAGGTGAGTGAGCAAACGACCGACCAACAAAAGCGTGATTTTATTTTTCTGTGCACAGAAGAGGGTATTTAAAGGAAATAAATCACATTTTCAAAAACTAGGCCTGCCTACCCCCCCCCTCCCCATACCCCCCACCTCACACCTCCAAAATAAAAAAATAAAAAAACTCAAGCTTTTCAACGGAACATAAATCGAACCGCCTTGTTTCCCAACGTTAATCACGGAAATATTAGAGCTCTGCGCAGAAGCGGACCGTCGTAAGGGATCCTGACGAGCGATCAGGCTCGTAGGTCCGCGCACTGCCACTGCCGGCGCTGGGGGTCCAGAGTGGATGTGCATAATGAATGAGCGGGTCGAGCCCTCTCTCGGAAGACGCCTTGGGGGGGAAAAAGAAAAAAAATAACTCCATGGTGCAGACAGACAAAGATGGAGGCTGACGCACTGGCGCAAAGTGCGTTTATTCAGCATAAACATGGCTTCTGTCGCGGCTAAGGACGCGCGTTCACCAGACAGCGGCAGCGACACAGCAGCCTCTGCTTCCGCGGTTAAGCAAGTGGAACATCGCCGGGGGGGGGGGGGGGGGGGGGCAGGTAAAGCCATACGCACGAGTGGTTTCGCAAGGCCTGTGTTCGTCTCTGGTCCTGTGATTTCTCATGCACAGGTGGGTTTTTCTCCTTTTCATTTGCCACCCGTCTGTGCGTAAGACATCACAAGACCAGGGGCGAACCCGTAGCCTGGCGAACCGCGCCGGGCCCCTGGAGGGGGGGGCACCAGCTGGACCCGCAGGGGCGAGGGCAAACCGACGGAGCTCGTCCAGCGTCCCGCCCGTCCCGCCAGAGACTGCTGACGCAGAGCTTCAGCAGGGGCGCCGGGTGGGCGTGGCCAGCGTGTCACTTCCCCGTCTCGGGCCCGCCGGGGGGGGGGCGGCCGGCCGGCCGGGTCGCTGCCCGCATTAGGACGGGACGGGACGGGGCGGCCCTCTCACCCCGAGGCGACCCGCCACGGCGGGACACATGAGAACATTCCGGAATGCTGACCGGCCTGGTACACGGGCGTACAGAACTGCCCGGCTTAACCCCCCCGTGCCCCCCCCTCCCCCCTCCGTCCCGTCCCTCTCCCTCCCCACCCACCCCCCCCCCCCACCCCCCGGCCGAATCAAGGAACACCATGGTGACATTCTGCAGTCATATTTAGCTCGGAGGGGGGGATCGCCGAACGCAGTATTTGTTCTCTCCGAATCAGCGCTTCTTAAATATCCAGGGCAGAGTCACATGACCCGGAGGATATACGGGAGCGTCCGCGGCCAGCCCGCGCAGCGCGCCGCCCCTCCTGCTAAAACACCCTAAAACATTTCTGGTTCTTTCCGTGAGCCGCGCGCCAAGACGCCAGTCACGGAAACAGGACGTCTCCTAAAAAAAGAGTCGACCAACAAAAAAAAACGGGAAATGTAAAAGTAGAAACGGTCAGTACACAAAAAAAAAAAACTGGTAATGCAGAACGCAGAACGCAGAAACAAGCCTAGCTCTGCAATAACACTCGCTCTCTATGATGAAATGGAGACGGCGGTTCAGTTCTGCAGATCCCACACGAGCGGAGCTCTGATGAAACGCGTTCCAAATATAGCGAGCGCGTCGATGCGCCGAACAGGTCGGCGTCCGGGGGGGTGAGCAAACGCAGGGGCTCTCTCCCTCACGTGCCCAAAGGGGACCTGCGCTTCCATTAAACGTTTACTCAACGTGACATTGACAAGAAGTAGCCTACCTGGTGCCCGTTAATAACCACATCGGGCCAGAAGCACCACTGCAAAAAAAAAAAAACCAACACAACACAACGGCGTGACTACACTGGACCTGTTAGACCCATCGAGATGCACTTACAGTCTAAATGACTGTATGATTAGGGAGGGGGGAGAAAAGTATCCAAGATAAAAAATTAAAAAAAACCCCAAGTTAAATTTGAGGAATTTTTCCCATCACTGTGACAATATTGTGAACACTTTAACTGGAAAATGAAACCTTGAAGAACAGCACTGGACTCCTCAAAACGTAAGCCATGATGACATCATGCAACGGTACCCCTGAGGACACAGAGGTTGCCCACTTCCACACCACACACAGGACATTGCACATGGCCAAAGAATTTCACAGAATGCGCAAGTGTTGCGTGTTACCAGGGAACAGCGTACAGGCCGAGAGCGCACCGAGAAGCTCTGTCTGTGCTGTCAGGACTGCACTCCAAAAGGCCAGCGCACACACACACACACACACACTCCTGACTGCACACACAGTGAGTGCGCACACACACACACACACACACACACACTCCTGACTGCACACACAGCGAGCATACACACACAGCGAGCACACACACACACTCCTGACTGCACACACAGCGAGCACACACACACACTCCTGACTGCACACACAGCGAGCATACACACACACTCCTGACTGCACACACAGCGAGCAGGGCCACACTCCTGACTGCACACATAGTGAGCGCACACAACACACACACACACAGCACACACACCACACACACACACACCACACACACACCACACCACACACACCACACACACACCACACACACACCACACACACACACCACACACACACACACACACACACACACACACACTCCTGACTGCAGGGACGCGCTGCTGACTCACGGGACACCAGTCATCCGGCTGCCCAGATATAACCTTTTCTATATTCCACAGGCCATGCATCTGTTTCTGTCAAGTATTTTCTTACACGGCAAACATAAACAAACAGATGATATTCAGTGTACCGGGCTGTGATATTACAGTGTTTCAGTGACTCAACTTAGCATAAACACAAAGAGCAAGCAGCTGGGGGCAACACTTGGATCAATGTAATTAGTGTTTCACTGCAACGGAACAAAATCAGCGAACGCGGTTCGGCTGAATGAAGAATTCTGCCCAGTACCAGTCAAAAAATAAACCCGACCTGCAGAGTAACTAAGTCCGGTAACGCGTCCTCTGTTCTTCTCCGCGCTGCCACTGCAAAACGTCAACACTGCCTACGACTGCCTGAACACAGGCAGAATAACACAGAGTGTTCATTCCTACAAAACCGTATTTCCCACAAACGGGTGAAAGAAATGGAAGAGGTCATGTCGCATCAAAACGAATTATTACTTAAACACCTGGAACATGAGCCCAGCAGCTGCAGGAACCCAATAAGGCCATGTCTGAAAGACTCCGAAGCTGCCATTTGTTACAGAAAGTTAATTGCAGTCGTGCACTTTCCTTTCCGGGAAAACATTTTTTTTTTTTTTGTTCGAACCATACGCACGTTACACGCTGAAATGCTTCCAGCTGCCCCGATGGGGGGAAACGAAGGAGTTTAAAAGGTGTGGCAGGTGTGCGAGAGAGACACTTTGCCTCCAGGCATTGTGGGAAAACGAGCTGGCAAAAAAAAAAAGAATCTGCGGGTGATAACAAGGGAAGCACCTGAAGAGCTGAAGTCACTTTAACAGAAGCAGTGAGAAAAATTCCACAAATTCCATCTGCACAGCATCCAAGGTCAACAGCGAGAGAAGTTAAAACTGCAACGCTGTTATGAATCTATGAATCATAACCCGGTCCTTCCATATCTACCATCTACGCATTTATTTCATATTTTAACATATTTCACGGAATTTGACCGTGATGAATTGCATCTCTTGGACTTGGGGTCAGTGGGACACCAAAAAAGAGTCCCAAAAAGCAGAGCTCAGCCATCTGGAGCTAGCATTACTGCAGCATGCTGGTGCCAGTCTGGCAGGTACCAGTTTTACAGAAGAATAAAGCTGCCTCTCACTGCAGTGAGCCCAATTAGCTGGTTTTGACAAAGAGGCAAAATAAAGGTGTGGATCAGGAAGTGGCTCTAACAACTCACTGACAGGCATCCTAATGAAACAATTTTATCTTCATTATTTCATCTTTATTTATTTATTTGTTTATTTATTTATTTATTTTTAAGTCAACCATAACACCATCTGGAGCTACACTGCAATGTGTACTGAAGAATTCCTGGCTTTAAACATGGCTTTTCATGAGAAATAAAAAGCACACAAAGAACACAAAAGAAAAAAAAAAATAAACAAATCAACTCAGAAAATACCGAAGAAAAAAAATGGCATCGTTACATAAACGGTATTTTAAATGAAAACAAGAACAATAAATGATGAAAACAAGAGCACGGTCTCCGGTCTGAGCGTTGTGCACTCGAACGTGATGAAGCAGGGTCCCAATTACAGCCCAGAACACGGGCCCGGAGAAAAACACGCAGTCTTCAAAAGAACGAACGTGCGGTCTTTCAAAAAAGGACGACGGGCTGGCCGCTCTCAGCGCCCGTCCCCTAACGCGCTTCACGGGTCCACGTCTGGACGTGCAGAACGGAGAACACACTGCTCGTACCGCCGCGGCCAAAACGCCACACACAGACCGCTCGGCCGCGGGGCCAGCAGAGAGGTCCTGAGAATAACCCCCCGGGACATCGCTTCAGCGCCTGACGCCGGGGGGGGGGGGGACTCTGCGCCATCACGACCGCGAGGAGGAACGCCGCCGACTCCATTCACCGCCGTTCCCCGCGCTCCGACGCGGACGCGGCCGCGGCCAGCATCACACGCTGGAATCATCTTAAATAAGCGTTCACATGAGACAATACAAATGTTTGGCTGCATCGATTTGGATCAATTTATTTAAAAAAATAATAATAATAATAATAACATCACGAAGCAATCAAAAATTCCATCCACTTCCAACATGTCAGCTAAAAAGCTTGATTTTATATTGAAGCCATTCCTTCTGGGGAAAAAAAAAAAAGTCGAGCGAACCAGCTAAGAACTGTACGACTGACTGATGCAGTCCTCGAGCAAAACTACAATCGGCCTACAAACGCAGAACCCTGTAGGGTATATGTAAATACATACGCATGGCATGTAGGCCTACAGTACACGCCGACAGCATTAGGCCTGAACTGTATATATGCATTATTATTCGCTTAAGTATAACGGTAAAACAGTTAGATTACTGTAATTACGTATATTAAGAGACACCTACGCACATCTGAGAACAAACGAAAACGATAAAAACGTCCAATAAAATAACGACAACAGGTGGTTATTATTCTCGTGGAATACAGAGCGCGCAGACCTCCATATTCCAGGAGGTAACCTTAAACACTATTCAGTGGAAATGGCTTTAGAAGATAACGAGAGGGTCACGCTGGTTATGTAACCACAGAGCCCTTTAGGCTGTGACAGGCTGGGGCGAAATGCACCGACGAGTCAGAAAGATCAACAGAGGGCCGCGAAAGGGCCAGTTCTGCCCGTCAGAATTCCCCTAAAAAAAACAACCTTCCGAAACACCTGCAGGACAGGACGACAGGTGCGGGGGGTCCCGTGGGCGGCCCGGCCCGTCTGAAGAGCCGGGCCGCGCGGCGGGAATGACAGGCGCCAGGCGGCGGCGGCGGCGGCAGCGGCTAACGCGGCTCCTCCGCCCCGAACTGAATGTGCGAGCCGGCGAAATCAACACCCCCGCGAGGCGCGAGGGCCGGGTTACAGCCCGCCAGGGTCGCCCCACCTGAAGGCTCGCCTTATTTGAACAATATGCACGCGGCTTACTTTTTAATTTTTTTAAGGGTTCGTATTCTGCTGTTAGTCGTTTTTTAAATTTGGCACTATTCAGCCAATTCCCAAGCCGGCCATTTCCCTAAACCATGTTCCAAAAAACAACACCGCGATTACGTAACATAGCCAGGACTGTTCCTGAAGTGGAAACCACCAGCGCACAGCCCTTCTGAAAATCAGCAGCAGAACAGCAAGCATCCAACTGAACAGCTAAACACAGTTCGGCGTACCTACATTTAATTTTCCCCTCGTTGACAACAATCATATACGAAGTTATGACACAATGCGCCTTCAACCCGTGTAGTGTTTTATTCTTAACACAAATCTCCTCATGTGTTTTCACGAAACGCACGTAGCTCCGCCCTTCGCCGGGTTTCGCACGATGACACGATCCATTTTCTTAAAGCCAACCGCCCTGGGGGGGGGGGGAGAGCTGATCAGACTCACCGCGGATCAGCCGAACGCTGACCGGAGCCGATCAGTGAGCACAGCCGTTAGTGTGCGGCGGTCTCGAGCAGCCCGGCCAACCCCACCGACGCGCGGCGACATCTCAAACTCGACGGGGAACCTGGTCCGGTCGTCCCGATCGATCTGCGGTCCCAGAAGAGAGGCCGGTTCTCCAGCACGGCTCCATCAGCAGCAGGTGCTATACTGCGAGGCTCGGAGACAACTGGGAGTCGGCCTTTGTTATAGTTTGGCTTAACCCCAGTCCCCGGGTCTCACTGTGTGTGATTTTAACATATTTTGTATGATGCTGTCGCACGCTGTTTTCATCTTTACTGTCGATGTGCGTCGACTCGTGTATTTCTAGAGCTGCTGGCACAAGCGCTGGGGGCGTGATTGGCCCCGAGATTCTGCAACTTTCGGTTTGTCTCACCGCCGCCTCGGCCCGGCGACTCTTGCGAAAGAGATTCCTAATCTCAGAGGGACTTACCTGGCTGAATAAAGTAAATAAAACGGTAGAGACTGCGCCCTGTGTGTGGAAAGGAGGGATAAGATCTGCCCGCCTCTCCCTCCGTGACCGTGACAGACGCCCGAATCTCCAGTCCGCTCACGATGGCGAACGCGTGCCGTTTAAAGTTTGGGGCCCCCACCCTAAGGGAGTTCGTCGGGCCGAACCGGAGCGGAGGAGGGGCCTCCGAGCGCCCCGTAGCACTGTGTGGGCGTGGCTCGGGTACCAGATCTCAAATCGGAAACCCGCACGCGTCGGGACACGAGCGTACGCACCCAGGGGCGCGCCCGAAAGGCGTCGTCGAGCGGAAACCACACGGGTCTCTCTCGCCCTCCCCGGGCTCGTTCTCTCAGGGTTAATTCTGTCCTCAGAGGCTTCCCGCATTCACACCCACAACCAGAGGTCAGAGGTCAGCAGCCGGGCGCATCGTTTCAGGTGCAAATGAGCTTCTCGGTTACAGTGTGGGTGGAAGGGGGGGGGGGGGTTTTGGGCGGCAGGGTTCACAGACCGATCTGCAGCCGGTTCGATGGCGAGGGAGCTGACCGTAAACGCGTTTTCCAAAACAGCGCCGGTCGACCGCACAAAAAGCACTTCTGAGCCTCAGTCGTGGTCAAGCAACACAAAGCTCCATCAATTCCCAGCATGCACTGCCAAAGGGTGGGAAGCTACGAATTAAAACGGTTCCTCCCCCCCACGGCGCCGGGTGAGATCGGCGTTTCAATCCACCGGCGCGGTAGCCAGGGGACGGGTTCCGGCACAAATTAATTCACCAAACCGGCTCCTGCTTCGCAGCAGGTGAGCCTCACCGAACATTCAGACGCGTCCCCTTTAAAACTGCCGTTTGGCGTTTATAAATAGCCGTCCGCCACGGCCGTGTAAAGTTGCCACACGTTTACCTTTGACTGTAAACAGGAGGGGGAGGGGAAAAGCTGGCTGGGAGGCCAGAGGAAGGTAAAGCAAAGCATTAAAAATGTAATTTTTTTAAAGCCTTACAGTGTGTGTTTAGGGCTAGTCGCACAGAAACACAACTCAAAATGCAGGGTGTTTGTGCCTGCCCTGTGTGCGCATGCATGTGTGCGTGTGCCCCTGTATGTGTGTGTGTGTGTGTGTGTGCGCGTGTGATCGCGTGCGTCTGCGTCCATATCCGTGTCCAGGCTCCTCCCCCACAGGGGACGTTTCGTACCTCTCGAACATTCTCACGCACCCTCGAGGCGCCCGGGCTTTCCATCGGGACGTCCGTCCAGAAGCGAGGGGGACCAAACGCGCAGAGCCAAAAAAAAAAAACACAATTCCGAGCGGCGCAAAGCCCCCTCGCCGAGCCGCACCGGGCGCGAGAACAAACGAGCGGGCGGGAGCTTTGAGTAAGGGGCGCGGCGAACGCCTCCCGTCAGCACGACGCCGAGCGGGACGAGCAGCGGCTCTGCGGGACGAGCAGGGGGAGCAGCGGCTCTGCGGGACGAGCAGGGGGAGCAGCGGCTCTGCGGGACGAGCAGGGGGAGCAGCGGCTCTGCGGGACGAGCAGGGGGAGCAGCGGCTCTGCGGGACGAGCAGGGGGAACAGCGGCTCTGCGGGACGAGCAGGGGGAACAGCGGCTCTGCGGGACGAGCAGGGAGAGCAGCGGTTCTACGGGGAGAGCAGCGGTTCTGCGGGACGAGCAGGAAGAACAGCGGAAACGAACAGGGGGAACAGCGGCTCTGCGCTAATTCCGGGCGCCTGGGGGGTCTGTTTTTCATTTGAGGACAGGAAGTGTATGCTCTCAGAATAATACCGCTCCACTCCGTTAGCAGGCATGACTAACGCAGTTTTGCTTCTCCCTCCTTCGGCCCACCGACGTTACCGCTAAACACACCACCAGTGGTTTTCCAGCTAATTTCTGCTACCATTCAGTGACACACCCCCCCCCTCCCTCCACCCACCCACCCCAAAACCAGACGAAATCATTTGCAGGGGAAATAAAAGTAGAACAAAATTAACCACTTCTTTTCCTGGGAGCTGAAGAGAGGACTGCAGGCTCAGAGAATCGTTCAGAACCAGAGAGATCACAAGAGCAACCCCCGCACCCCCCCCCCTTCCCAGGCCCCCCAGTTTTTATTTATCCATTTATTTCTTTATTTTTAACTGTGACTTCTGCTGCCGACCTGCCGAGCATCAAGATCGTGCACAGGTCTGAGCCACGAATTGACAGCCGCCATTTTCATTTCCTCTCCCTCAGCAACCCAAAATCTGATCTCATTTTGAGAGTCCCCGTGACGTCACACACAAGGCCGTGCCCGGTGCCCAATCAGCCTTTCTGCTGTGTGTGAAAGTGACCTTTGACCCCTTAGGCCTCCTCTGTGGAGGTCAGGCCAGGGCAGAGCCACAATGGCCGAAGTGAAAAAAAAAAACACCCGCGTCGGTGTCCCCCGTTCCGGTGGCGAACCTGCGGCCCGTTTCACCGGAAGCTTCCAGTTCGGTCGTCCAGAGTGAAGCCATGACCTCACAGGCCGGGGAGAATAACGCATCAGCGTCCCTGGCGCTACGCTAACCTCTGAAGCCTGCTATAGGGAGCCGCTCTGCCACAAACCGCGGCCAGAGAAAGCACTGGTGAGGTTAGCCTCTCACAGACGCCCTTGCTGTGCCATGTTCTTCCACTTCATGTCATTCACAGGCAGTGTGTTCAAATGCGTATACCAAAGCAGCAGGTAAAAAGCACACACACGCATGTATATATACACACACAGACGCGCGTGCGCACGCAAGCGTACACATGCAAACGCATGCACGCACATACAAGCACACATACACATGCAATCACACACACATATGCAAACACGCGCACAGACAGACACAGACACAGACACAGACACAGACACAGACACAGACACAGACACAGACACAGACACAGACACAGACACAGACACAGAGCAGGTTTCAGCTGCACAGGCAGAAAAATGAGCTTTTTTTGGGGTGCGTGCCTCAGAAAGGAGGCCCGGCAGTGAGCTTTGGGCTGAGAGTCTGAACCCTCCAGCGTCGGTGCCCAGCCAGACGGGCAGGGGAGAGAAAGGCCCGTTTCGGGTCACCTCGGATGACGGGGGGTCCGACCGCTCCACGCCGTCCGCTGTGCCCGAGCGCGTTACGCGCTTCGCTCAACAGAACGCCGTCATTCCCCCCCCCCCCCCCCCGCTGACGTCTGGCGCCCCGTTCATCGCGCGCGGTGTACCATCCCTTCCGCTGTCCCCCACACAGCGACGCTAGCCGTCCGCCATTCGGTCACGCCCCCCTTTACATCTCCCGAGAAACGGCGGCCGTCCCGGCGCCCCTACGCTCCACCCCTCTCAGCGCCGGCGTCCCGCCAAATCCCCCCCGCCGACGCCGGCGCGCGCCCTCCCCCCTGGCCGCGTTTAGAGAGAGAGAGACGTCCCCGGCGCCGCGTTCGCGTCGGTCCCCGTTTGTTCCTCTCCGTGTTCCTCCTCCGTCAGCACAAATGAGCCTCTGGAACATGACGGCTCTTTCTCTGCCTCCTCTTTGTGCGCCCGTAACTGCTTGACAACGCGCAGCACTGCATTTGTGGAAACTGCGTTCGGGGGAGCCGCCATTCGGGCTCTTGTGTGAGGAAGCTTAACGAGGGGGACTGACAGAAAGTGACAGAATTCTCCCAGGCCATCTTTTAACCTCCCTCCCCCCGCCCCCTCTCCCCCCCCCCCTCCTGCCCCCCCTCCCTACCCTACCCCCACGTCAGCCAGGACGAAAGCTCGCAGTTGCACTCAACAGTTCATTTTAGATCTGAATTCTCAACTGAACCCGAATTTTCAACTAAAAATTATGTTACCTAGATGCGTTCCTACACACTGTTCCTAGATTTGGGAAAAGGGCCTTTGACACCGTGTCCATCAGAACATTTTACCATTAAAAAAAACTCTTTTACAATATCGTTTTATCTGATTTTAGCCATACTAACTTCAAAAAAAAGTTAAATAGGCATTTTGTAAATGCAAGCCTACCAAGCGACCATTGGTGGAAATTAACGTCAGGCTTAAAACTAACTGACACGTGTGTCTATCAGCACTGCTACCAAGCAGTAACTTACAGAAACAAAGCTAAATACCATAACAGGCACAGAAATCATTAAAATTCCATATGCATTGCTGCAGATACATATGGAAAAGCAGTTTTTTTAATCAAACTCTGATTTTGGTCCACACTGCACAACTGCGGCCATAACATTATACTTGTTTCTATTTTACTTGTTTATTCTCCATATTTTGTCATTTGTCCTTAATAAATTAAGTTGGTTGGCTGCTGTATAAAATGACTGAGAAAAGCTTTGGTCCTACGGAGCACATGGTACGGACTTGGTAACAAGCAGGCCAAGGGAGGGGCTTAAGGACTGTGTAAAGGGCTTGTGTCTGTCAGAGCTTCCTGGAAATACTGGGGATCGGGCTTTGGTCAATAATGCATGAAATGCAGCTAGACTGTGGGTACCACCTCTAAAATTCCACATAGCATCTGTGCCTAGAAAACATGTATCCTAGAAACTAAAGAAATAATCTGACAGCTTCAGCTGTTGCGAAAATGCTGGCACTGCACTTATCGCGGAAAGTACCAAGAGAAAAAAAGCACCACCGAGAGAACGGCATAAACCAAAACACCACATAAAAACCGGGCCAACGGTAGTCAGTTAGTTTCACTCGTGCGTGTTGTTCTTTACTTGAGAGAACGCTTCTCTCTACTGAGCATGCTCACTCTGACCCAGTTCATGTAACGGCATGTGCAGCAGCCCTGGCGCTGCACATGAAAGACCAAGCAAAGCCTGGCACCAGCTAACAGCAACCAGCCTGGCGTGGGTCCATCAAGATAAAAGGGATTGGCCACAAACACATATCTACTGGGTCTAAATACGCTGCAACGGGAAGCTTCCATGCAATTCCCTAGCACTAAAAGGGATGCACCGTTCAAAATAATCACTGACACAGACCACCGTAATTTAGTTTCCGTTTCCTTCCCCGATGAGTGACCAATGAATACTTGCGGTATGCAAATACTGCAGTCAAAGTACAGCAGTAAAATACGGTATCCTTGGGTAAATGCGCGGATCTGACTGACAGTTCTCTTCAACCCCACCATTATCCATTATTCTCTCTAAAATCAATGCCCATGACCAGACAGATTGAAGCTCTGCATTTAAGTGTCACGAACGCCGAAAGATCTGCATGCAAGCATGCAACGATCATCCGCACGGAGTGTTATATTAACGGAAATTTGTGGTCCGGTCCTTGTAGCTTGGTTTGTAGGATAGTGGTTCGTGGGTACAGCTCATTGTTTCTCGTCAACGATAGATGCCTGTAAATCAGCGCGACGCTGCAAAGTCTCTATGCAATGAGTCATGAATTCTCTTGGTCAAGCATAGTCCTTACAAGGGTAAACTACAATCCCCAGGGTAGCCCGTGAGACTTCCCGGTACACTGCGCAGCAAGGCCGTCGCCTTTCCTTAGCTCAGCTTTCAGTTCACTGATGTACACACTAGCCCATGTTAAACCACTGCATAAAAAATGACTATTCAGATAGACTGCAGGGGAACTGTTGCAGATCATAACGTGCTTCCGTTGGGAACTGCCAATACCGGTTTGAAACTTAAAATAGAATACATCGATTTATGTTTTTTCTGGGAGTGGCCCTTTAAAATACTTCCTCTCCATAAATAATAATTCTGAACAAAGTTTGTGTTACAGCCGCAGCGAGAGAGAGAGAGAGAGAGAGAGAGAGAGAGAGAGAGAGAGAGGGAGAGAGAGAGACCATGCACTCTCACACCGTTCTGAATTTTCTTCGCGCTTTGCACAAATTCAGCAAGTTTGTGATACATTTCTGACTTGACGCTTCAACAGAGCAGCCAATTCCCGCAATGCTTCGCATTCCACAGTGCGTTCTTGGATTCCCCCCTCCCAAAGACCAGCAACGTATCATTGTACCGAGTCACCCACTAACAAATTCACCCAGCTAGATACCTGTGCCATGACTCGGCCATTTACAACATAGTGACATAGACTATTTCCCCGTGTTCCAGGTCACGGCTATCCAAAAAATCCATAGTATAAAAATTTCTACCCTGGATCCACAACATTAATTTGGCCTAACCACTTAACGATTAGAAAGTGAATGTATACTGGACAGACAAGACTCGAGGCTAGTTAATTGGATTACAAAACATGTAGCTAAAGAAACGAATAATTACTAAATTATGTCTCACACAACATATTTAGTATTACAAAACTTGCAAGACTTTTAAAATTATTATTATTTTTTTTTACCGGTAACAGTTTTGAAACAACCCAAGATTGTACATTTCTGTTGTGCGTGTTCCACCGAAAATAAACCTTTAAATTGGCTACAAAGCTATAAGCCTAAAATACAGAAAACGTCACGTTTATTCTAATCTGCAGCACTTTATTAGTAACGTATTTATATGTTTGGCTCTGTTAAGCTAAACACTGATGGACCTTTAACATATTCTTGCAACACGTATCCAATCACCTGGCTATAAAGCACCAGCTCACGCTTGCAGTTCGAATGGATTTCCAACTTGTTGCTTCTTTCGGCTTCATATGTATACGCGTCAGAAAAGCAGCTAGCAAGCCTACTGGCCAGTAGACTAAGTGCTTAAGAACTAACCAGGTACTAGCAAACTAAAAGTCAGGTACAGCCAATTAGTTGGTCAGCTAGCCGAGACATTTAGACTAACGTTATTTACGAAACAAGACTGTTGCCCATCTAGTACTTAAACATAATTCGGCTGTTAGCCTAGTACTATAAAGTTAGTCAATAAATTTATATTTAAAATGTGTATCGTTAATTTGCTCTATATGATTGGAAAGTCAGCATGTTAGCGTTTTTAAAAATTTCCCAAAACTAACGTTAAATAAATGTGTTAACCACTTGATGATATGCTATTGTTAAAAGACAATATTGGCAGATAAAAACGTCAGTGAACTACCGTTAATTAGATTGCTAGCTCGAAATCTGCTAACCAGAACCTCGGCTTAAACTCGCAAGCTAACTTTAGCAAACGTTAATTCCGAGTGTTTGAGCTGGCCAACTAGCTAGCTACCACTGGGAGATTAGTTAGCAGCCAGAAGGTCAACTAACGTTCGTTAGCTCTACATTTCTAGTCAGCTGTCGGTAACAAACTAGCTAGAAATTCAGACGCGTAGTATGCGGTAGGTTGATAGAAAAAATAACCATCATCTGGGTAGCTGGTCATTTTAGCAAACAAGTTAGCCAAGTGGTCTGTCGTGTGGACTCCATTTAGCGAATGTTGGTCATCTACCCAATCTAAGATAACGTTAACTGAGCTAGCTACTGCTGTTTTAAGGCTGTCGGAGGAAACTACAGCCTAGATGGCCGTTGTATATGTAGTGTTTAGGTGGATGGCTATCTAGTGGAAGCTAGCTGCTTTGTGATTTAGTTTGAGTCATTTCTCCATGCAACTGAACTGACGGATTTATGAGTAGCTCGCAGTGACTACTACTAGCTGACTACAGCAGTAAAAGACGAGCTATACATGGTAGCTTGGAAGCTAGCAAACTGGCGAATGGTAGCTACAACCGAGTAACCTTTCTACAAGAGTCGTAGCGAAACCTAACTGACGAACGTAACGAAAAAGCAGACACAGCAGAACCCGCTAGCTAACTAGCAATGGACAGGACTCAAAAAGCCCAGCTGGCTAGCTCACCTAAGCTAGCTAGACACCTAACGTTACCGCAGCAATAGCAAGATCTCTTTAAGTCTTGTGGCAAAGTTTACTGGGTCGGCGGAATCGAATTTGTCCCTTACCTTGCTGGTCTGATAGGCCTCGAAGGCTCTCAAGGCGCTGTCAGTAAGTTTAACGTGAAAGACGGAGACGTTGCTGCCATTGCTCACTCTTCCACAGGACAGTCCGTAGCACTGCTCCTCCTTCAGCGCCGCCATCTTGCTACCATTTCCACCACGCTCACGCGCCCCCTCAGTAAACGCAACAAAACTCCCTTTGGCCAGAAATGAATATTCATGAATCACTAGCGGCATGCATGAAATGTAGGCGTGGTTTAGTAACAAAAAAAACGTAGGCATATTAATTAATCATTAGTCACTACCATATCTCCGCCTCTATCATAAATATGTATAAGAACGTGGGTGTGTCCATACGTTTGTAGGCCGGGCATCGGGTGCTTTGCATGCTCGCGAGCCTTCTCGCACTGGCTAAGAAAAACGTCATGCATCTTTTCGTTCATAGATACGCTCTCTCCAGGACAATTCCAGTGTCATTACTTATTAATAACCTGGAACGAAATGTGAGGAGACTCCCCGCGAGTCGTTTGCACCCTGGGTCTTTTGGGAAAGTGCGTAGAAGGGGAAAACATGAGGCCAGCGAATTGCGTCAGTAGACGTCAAAGCGTGACACAATCCATCATACAGGAAGGTCCCGTTAAAAAGGATATTTACACGTAATATGCGCAGTTGTTTCTGTTAGTGGTTGAAACCCTCTAATCTATGATGAACCACCATTACTCGCGATTAAAATTAAAAACAGCTAGTGTAAAAAAAACGACAAACACTACCATAAGCCATCCAGACAAATTATTTAGCATCTTATTAACATGTCCTGTTATTGTAATATAATTATGTAGTAAACAATATATACTTACCGAAAATAAACATTGTATTTATTTCATGAAATTACACGAAAAACGATATATTAAACATACAGAATTTAAGTATTAGCGTTAAAAAAGCTGAACTATCTCAATTGCAATTTGTCTTTTTGTCCCTTGTTTGAGGAAATATGAAAAAATGCGTTGACGCAAAAGAACACAGCCTGCTGGGACTGCACAACGAAAAACAGGACAATCTTTTTTTTCAGGAAATTTTTTCAATAGACGGTAGCTGGAAGAAACCAGTGACTAACTCCTCTGGAGTTTCACCCACTAGCAGAAGGAAATATCACAGCTTCCAGCTGGTCTCCCCAGTTCCCCCCTCACTGCTGACCGAGAAATTAGCTGCTTGTCTGAATGAAACTGAACAGAGAGCCATAACCACACAAAAACTCCACTTTCACACTGGGGGCATTAAAACTGGGGGAGTGATGAATCTGGAACTGATGGACAGAGATGACTCATACGTGTAGGATGGAATAACATAAAAATAAATAAATAAATAAATAAATAAATAAATAAATAAAAACTTTTGAGAACCTTATCCTAAACAACTACTTTACGGAATGCACTGGAGTTTCCGGCCGTGAGACTTTCAGACTGGGCATACGGCACAGGAGAAATAAAATATAAAGATTAACACGATGATGGGCTGCATTTCAACATGATTTCCAGGACATGTCACAGAACTGTAGCGGAGTAAAACACATAAATCCTCGTGTTACCACAAGGAGCAACATGTTAAACGAACCTGTGTGAAGAGAATGTTTTCTTAAAGAACTGAAAATGTTTTTATTCATATTAATGGCAAAACAAGACCAGGAAACAGGCATACAAACATGGCTTTAATAACACTATAGGCTGTAGAGAAAAAAAACAACAACAAAAAAAACATCTTGAAATCAAGTGCATCTCAGCAGTCGAGAGGAATTTCGCAAGAAATGTGATCTGTGAAACTACCACCCTCTCACCAAGCAGGCAGTTTTTACCACTTTATTTAACATCGGCATTCGACAAGTCTCTTGTCAGACTAACAGACTGTAGTACATTAAAAAAAAAAAAAACATATTAACAAGGATTTTTGTTCAAGTTCACGCCCCCCCCCCCACCACCACCACCACCCATCCCCCCAAAATTGCACCAGACATGGCACTTAATTTTAGTCGCTACTTTTAACAACACGGCGCATCGGGCTGCGGGATTTTTAAGCCGAAGCCTTGCTGCCAGCGGTGTCGTCATTAGCCGCGAGAGCGCGGGTCTCAGCTCCGAAGACGCCGGAAAAACGACTACTCCGCCCGTCAGAGAGGGATCAACGCGGCTTATGACAACAGCTCCAGCTGTCTGAGTTAATGAGTAACGTGTAATACCCATTACCCCACTCCCAATTCCTTTCCTCATCCCCACGATAACAGTCCAATGGTCGTGCTGTCGCTTCTCTACCCTGCCGCGGTTGGTGGACTAGTGTTTAAACTCTGTCTGCTAAGAACCTCGTACCTGGACTCATCCGATGACAGCACGAATTAGAATAAGGTCTCATTTTTCACATTTAAAAAGGTTTTGACACACAGCCTGAGCTTTTCTTGTCTCTCGCCTTTTCACGAAAAAAATGGCTCCAGGAGACAAGTTTAGGAACAAGGCTGCATCCCAGGGAAGCTTAAAGACAGCTTCTCCACTGACAAAACTTCAAATATGTTTGTTTTCTTTCAAAGCTGCTGATTTTCTCACTCCCCTTACTGATCCCACTGAACCCTCGGCCCAGTGCGAAGCCAGGCGATAATTTTAAACTGCTTTGCAAATCCTAGGTGATTTAAAAGGACCTTTGGCTCTCCGGGGCTGCAGTTGAACCAACATACACATACACCGAATGCACCTCGTGAGCAGCCTGCAGGCCTTCGAGCTTAAACGCCGAACACACAGCTCAACTTCAACCAAACTTGTTCAGCTTCGACCTAACCTCTGGCTGCCTGTAGCTCGTTAGCATCACTAGCTAGCATCAGGTCCAACCCAGTACTGGCAGAAGGCTTGTGAAGCAACAGAACGCAATTCCTCATGCAAAAAAAAAAAATACCCAGCGATTTCACAACGCTCTTCTTCCACACGCCTTAATGTCTGGAGTCCACATACAGGGCCGGGTCTAGGGCAAGAAAAACATCTCTTTGTTTTCCATCTGTGACACAAACAAACACCTCTGACAAATAAATATGACGACACAAACAGCCCTGTCCTTCCATTCATACAGTAATCCTTCAGCTTAATAGAAAAAAAAACATTATCTGAACAACAACGCAAAATCAATGTAAAAAGAATATACAAAAAAGATTTTGGAAGGATCCCTGTGTAACAAAAAAAATAAAAAATAACTTGGTCCCAGAAATATCAAAGGGGGGTAGAGAAAGCCTCCCTGTGGAATTACTACCCAGACAATTACTTGAGCTGCAAAGGTCTTTCTTCTGTATCTGCAAAAACAAAAACACATTTAAAAAAAAATCCCAACAATTATCAGTTCAGCCCTTCCCAGCATGCACGGTCTGCTGTCAATCACTCCCCCCAGTTCCCAGAGGCCAATTAAGGTCTTTCTCACTGAACAGAACAACAGTATTACGCTTAGTGCTCGTAATTTTATGCATTTACAAGATGGCGACAGAGGCTGAGGCCAGACTGACTGAAAAAGAGAGCATCCACGTAAAATTTTAGGGCTTCAGCATGAGGGCCATCCTCTTAACAGGAGAGCCAAACACCAGATAGAAACATCAAATAGATACATATACACATTGAGCCAGCTGACTGTTAGCCAGTTGAGATTAGCAACTAAATGCTCAATTCATACGCATTCACAATCATTACTTCAGGAGGGGGGGAGAGTTAAATAGCACTGGCAGCCATAAATGTCTCAGCGATATATAACACATTTAAAATGAATGTAGCTTGATATACGAACGTGAACGAGACAATCATTTTAGAGTCTATTCATCCGTCCAGTTCTGTCTTTCAAAAAATCTCACGGAAACGACGGCGTGTGAAAACTGACGCAGAAATTAGGACTGAAGGCCGTCGGGACCGATAAGGGCGGGAGTCCCAACCGCCCAATCAGAGCGCGGCCCTCCTGCCCAACCGCCCAATCAGAGCGCGGCCGCTCGGCGGCTCTCTTTGCAGGAGCGGGGAAAAGTCCACCGACACCCCGGTCCGTTTCAGTTCCTGGCGGCGATGACCACGGACAAGGCGACCCCGCCGATGGCGACCGCGGTGGCCCCAAACAGCCATTTCCAGGTGACGCCCTGAATGGGGGGGGGGGAGAAGAGAGAAGAGCGCCGCTGCGTTTACCAGACAGGAGCGACTCTCGATCGAAGCGCCGCGTGGGCGGGCGCACGACAGTCACGTTTTTAAACTTTCAAACACGTCGATGCGGCGTGCCAATGTCAGGTCGCACCTGCGAGGGGTCACGCAGGTCGCTAAAGGTTATCTAGCCCGCCTGGCGGGTTGGGGAGTCGCATTTAAACAGCGAGCAACTGGAGCACACACACACACACGTGCGCGCACACACACACACACACAGGCAGCACTGTCCTTCAGAATCCATCGCTGCGTCAACAAAATTTCACAACGTGAGGCCATTTCCTTTCCCTCTTGCGCAAGCGAGCGATCGGGTGACGCGTCACTGCTGAGAAGGATCTATGAGGGAACATTCCATTCAGTCAAATCGCTGTGTTCTGAGAGCCAGCACGTGAGTTCCCTATAGAGCTTTAGCATCTCTGACACTGCAGAGCTGAGCTGCCCAACCCTGTTCCTGGAGATTCTACCGTCCTGCAGGTTTTCACTCCAACCCTAACAAAGCCACACACCTCATTCAGCAGCTAGAGCAGGGCTGCCCAGCCCTGTTCCGAAAGATCGACCGTCCTGTAGGTTTTTACTCCCAACCCTCACAAAACACACCTCATTCAGCAGCCAGAGATCTCGTTGAGCTGATAGTTAGCTGATAATGATAATGAGTCAGGTGTGCCAAATTACGGTTGAGATGAAAACCCACAGGAAGGTGGATCTCCAGGAACAGGGCCGGGCGGCCCTTCCGTAGGGCCACGCGCACTTTCGCCATCCGTCTCACCCATGAGGACTTGGCCCCGTGCTTCTGCACAGGTCCGGACGAGGGGTTTCCCAGCATCTTCTTGTACATGGCCTGCTCCATCCCCTTCTGCTCCGAGTGCTTCTTCACCAGCTTGGAGAGCTCGGCGTGGATGGTCTGCGGAGAGAGAGCAGAGAGGATTGTGGGCCGACGGCACCGTTCTGCACCGCCACGGAAGCTCGGTGTGACGCAAAACCTCATTTTTCATCATCACAGACACAGAAAAGACCGCAAGAATTACACCTTAACAAAGTTGCATTTTCCACCGATTAAAAAATCGTACTACGCTTACAGTTATACAAAAGGGAGCATGCCTTAGTAGCACTGCCAAAGAACACGATGTGGAAAAATCAACAGTGTTTGATAAAAAACAGAGCCAGAACAAAATCAAACAGTTAAAGGCACTTTAACTTTAAAGTAAGCAGGGCACTGGAAAGGAGATATACTGGTCAGAACGAATGCCCTATCCTTATTACCGCTGGTAGAGGTTATCTGCTGATTCAAACCAAGGTTTACAGCTGCAAAATGAGAGTAGCCGATATGAAAAAGAACGTGACTATAACGTAAGTAACAATCGATAAAGAACTTGTTTGTTGAATTGGTTTATCCTGACATCACTTCTCCAGTTCTCAACGTCATGAACGTTTCAGAGATGCAAATGACCCCAAACGCTCATGTAGGATGTGTGCTGTACATTCCCCTGGCTGCATTTTCTCTGAAGAGTCACATGGTTTCCCCGCCGATGTAAACAGGAACCTCGCTTTACCTAGAATGTTCAAGGGAAAAAAAATGTGGCCTGACTGGCTCGAGCAGGCACTTTCATCTACGGGGTTTGACACCGTGCTCCAAGACCTCCCTGCAGTTCACAGGAACTGACACAACGTCACAGAGAAAGTGGTTTCCCCTCAGTGAGGAAGTGGGAGAGCGCGCTAGAACAATACGTCTAATTCACAGATTTACACCGCGTCAAATGCGACAAGCAAGTCACGCTAACAGTCCCGTGTGAAGTAGTCTTTTTGATGGTACCAGCTACGATGGTGACCTGAATGCCATCAAACCACTTACAGACCGCATCACTGTGCATACCCCAACTGCTGTGCCCTAAAATATAATGCACATACCAGTACAGGACACCCTAAACCAGGGGTGGCCAACTCCTGGGTCCTGGGGAGCCGCAGGGTCTGCAGGTTTTTGTTTTGACCTTAAATACAACAACCACTTACACAAAATGAACCAGGTGAGGTGAGTTAACTGTGTAATCAACTGCTTTAATTGATCAATCAAGTGCCGAGTAAAAACAAAAGCCAGCAGACCCTGCGGCTCTCCAGGACCTGGCCCTAAACTCTAGTGCACACTCCAGTACAGAACACCCTAAACTCTAGTGCACACTCCAATATAGCACACCCTAAACTCTAGTGCACACTCCAATATAGCACACCCTAAACTCTAGTGCACACTCCAATATAGCACACCCTAAACTCTAGTGCACACTCCCATATAGCACACCCTAAACTCTAGTGCACACTCCAGTACAGAACACCCTAAACTCTAGTGCACACTACAGTACAGAACACCCTAAACTCTAGTGCACACTCCAGTACAGAACACCCTAAACTCTAGTGCACACTCCAATATAGGACACCCTAAACTCTAGTGCACACTCCAGTACAGAACACCCTAAACTCTAGTGCACACTACAGTACAGAACACCCTAAACTCTAGTGCACACATCAGTACAGCACACCCTAAACTCTAGTGCACACTCCAGTACAGCACACCCTAAACTCTAGTGCACACTCCAGTACAGCACACCCTAAACTCT
>NC_057936.1:7064044-7106544 GCF_018555375.3 Anguilla rostrata
CCATGCAGAAGCACAGACTGCAGCTGGGGCTGGATCCGCCATTCTCAGTCTCCCCTTAACGACTCTCCTAATTGAATCCTTGGCCAGGTTCCCGTTCAGGCTCACATTTATATTTTATGTGACGTTTCAATGACTTCTTAGGGATAAACGCAGGAACCGAAACACTTTCTCCAGACAGATCGCTTTCGAAATGTTGTGTGCCTGCATGGAGACACGCTCGCATACACTCTTGGCAAAAAAACACCAGTCACCAATGACTTTTTGACAGTGGGCTGACTGAACAATGTAGCTAGCCAATTGGTTAGCAATAGCGGTACACTACCATGAGTGAGAAAGGCCAGCCCATTTCACAAACTAGAAAAAAAATAAAAACATTTTTTGGGCCCTTTTCAATTACTATAAATGGGTGTGGCTATAATAATGTGTTTTAGTCATTTCAAAAAACATTGTGAACAAGAACTGGTTTAAACATCATTTGAAATTCGTCACATACCCATATAATTTCTACATATACCTGACAAGGTCAAAAGAAGAAAAATATTTTCACCAAAACCCTTATAATAATTCGCCGACGAAATAATTCGCCGACGATTCTCACGAAGCTTGCCCCGTGATGGGCTGGGCTACAGGATGTCAACGACTGGCTTCAAATCGAGTTTGTTGTCACCATATGACCGTTTTTGGTTTTTCAGGAAATCTCATTCTTCCATTATTAGCTTAACTCATAGCCTGCCTCCCTACCTCTCCCCCCCCCCTCCCCCCCCTCACCTGTGGAGCTGGCCTCAGTGACCTGCAGGGCGATGCTGGAGGAATTGACCGCGAAGGCATAGTCGCCGCGATGGTAGTACTGGTTTCCCCTCTCCCTCTGTCTCCCTCTCTTTCCCTCACCTCCTCCCTCCTCCCTCCCTCCCCCCCTGCTCCTCACCTGTGGAGCTGGCCTCGGTGACCTGCAGGGCGATGCCATAGGAGTTGACGGCGAAGGCGTAGTCGCCACGCTGGTAGTACTCGTTTCCCCTCTCCCGCTTCCGCCCGGCCAGCGCGATCCTCTCCGGGGGGGGCAGGAGCTCCAGGTCGGGGGCGTCCGTGACCTCCAGGAGGCGCACCTCCAGAGCCAGGTCAGCCTCGGGTCCTACGGCTGGATCAGCGCTGCCCAGGGCACCGAACCCAAAACCGTAAAAATACATAATGAGGGGAACAAGTCATTCAGCACAGAAACGCTGCAGTTGACTCCAGTACTGCACTGAGTGGGCCAGCAGTCTCCACCTTGCCCTACTTTAAAATCAGAATCAGAACCAGGGACTCACGCCATGGAAATTCTGCAGCCGATATCAATAACCAATATTTGTCTGGCTGTATCGACCGAGGCCGAGACTCACGCTGCTCGGTTTTTTAAGCTATAGCTCTAAAAACGCTAACTTGCTGAAAATTAAGTCTGACAACCTCTTTCTGGAAACCACACTAGGCATTGATTATGACTGAAAAAAAGTATGAGTAAAAGTTGATTACGTGGAGTTCCTGTTCTGAAATAACATTGAATGAAAGGCTGAAATAAAAACACAAAATTCAAAAATGGTTTAGTCGTGAAGAGGGGGGGGCGGAAGACATATTAACAGAAAGCAAGCTAAAGGCTAACAGATGACAGCAGCACCGGTGCAGCGATGCACCTGACTGCACCTGACAGCAGCCCTGCGGCGCAGCGCGTTAGCGTCACTCAGGGAGGGAGGGTATCAATCTGCAGGGCATTCAGCCTCGAAGCCCAAAAAATCGGGCAGCTGTACTCCTCCCGTACAAGCATTGCTTAAACCAAGAACCGCGCCGCACGGGGAAAGCACAGCAGTAAGAAACGGAGGGAAAGAGCGTTCTCCCCACCTCCCCAGGTCTCCGTAGGCGTATCTCGCGCTCGTCTGGACGAGGGCTTTTTCGTTCATCTCCATCAGCTGCACTGTGAGATCCAGCGCCTGAGAACACACAGCGCAAAGACCATTCACACTGCATGAAGCTAACACGCTGCATGACGCTATCACACTGCATGAAGCTAACGCGCTGCATGACGCTATCACACTGCATGATGCTAACACACTGCATGAAGCTAACGCGCTGCATGACGCTATCACACTGCATGACACTAAACTGCTGCATGACGCTATCACACTGCACAACGCTAGCATGCTGCATGATGCTAGCACACTGCATGAAGCTAACACAATGCATGACACTAAAATGCTGCATGATGCTAACATGCTGCATGATGCTAATGCACTGCATGACGCTAACACAATGCATGGTACTAACACACTGCATGGCACTAACAAACTGGACGACCGTAACACACTGACTGCAGCACTGCTGGAGACTCATCACCTCTCACTAGAACGTCCAACAATATTTTCTAATGGAATTTAAGTTTGATCACAATTGTGTACACAATTTTGAGATTTTGTAGGCCCCGCACATTCCAAGTTGAAGAACAGATAGCCCCCCACCTGTATGACGTCACCGTCTCCAAGGGTGAAAGAGAGGTTAGGATCCTGGGCCACAGCGGTGCCATCGGCCAATGAGATCTTCAGATGAATTCGAACATTTTGCCCTTTCTGTGGCCTGCTGTCAAGCCCGTTCCCAGCTTCCAGAACCTTCTTCATAAGCTGCCCATTACCTAGGAACATAAATTCCTTATGAGGCTCTTACTGCGCACAGTGCACAGCAGATGAATTTCTGCATTTCATCGACTTTCTGATCAACAGGTCCTCACATAATTAGTTTAGTACAAACAGGGCCACGTGCCTTCCCCCTGAAAGCTAAGCGACACTTCGGGTGTTTAAGTGTGAAGCTGCAAATCTGAACCGTAGCAAACTAAGTAAAATCCAAGCTGTCAATTTAGCAAGAATTCCAGATGGGGAACAGGAACAAGAATTGTGAGGGACAGGGTTTGGTTTTGAATGCCCCCTTAGTCTGATTCAAACTAAAATAACAAGCACACCCCACATCTCCAGAAAAATAAATGAATGAATGAATGAATGAATGAATGAATAAATAAATAAATAAATAAATAAATGTCTTGTTGCATAGCAACGGCGATCTGTCATACCCAAAACGTCTAGCCACTCCTCTGCCGGGGCTACGAGAGGGTTGACCACAGACTCCGTGACTCCGCCTCGTTCCTCCTCCTCTCTCTCTCCAGCGTCGACCAGAGGGGGAGGGCCTTCAATATGGCCGTCATCAGAATCGCTGGGACTGGGCAACATCTCGAATTCCTCCCTGCTGTCCGTCACGGGCCCTTGCCCTGGCGGGTCAGCCAACGGCGGTTCTGAGACGACAGTGCCGTCGACCGGACTGTCACCAGCATCCGAAGCTCCGCCCACCGGCCTGTCACCAGCATCCGAAGCCCCGCCCACCGGCCTGTCACCAGCATCCGAAGCCCCGCCCACCGGCCTGTCACCAGCATTCGAAGCCCCGCCCACCGGCCTGTCACCAGCATCCGAAGCCCCGCCCACCGGCCTGTCACCAGCGTCCGAAGCCCCGCCCACCGGCCTGTCACCAGTGTCTGAAGCCCCGCCCACCGGCCTGTCACCAGCATCCGAAGCCCTGCCCACCGGCCTGTCACCCCCGTCCTTAGCCCCGCCTACCAGCCGGTCACCCATATCAGAAGCCCCGCCTCCACCACCAGCAGCGAGCTCCTCTGTATCGGCCATTTCGCTCAGATCAGAAGAACCTGAAATTAAAAAAAAAAAAAAGGGTCCAGTGTCCTGTAGTTTGTCATCTAGCTCACACCATGTCTGAGGACTAGACTGCTGACCCCCCCAACTAAATGAAAAAATTTAACTCCGTAATTATGTTTGGGGAGTTTCAAAAGACGTGGGCATCGGTATCTTGTGTTTGTCAGAGCCTGGCTGCACTGTAATTGGATGACATTACTGAAACACACTCTGGATATCTACTAAATCTGAACATATTGATAATGCACAAATGAACAAAACAATGCCACAATACCAAGCGTTATTGAATCTCCGCTCGGAAAAGTCCTGGAATATGAAATTGGGTAGAACACTGACTTTTCCCAGAAAGAACGAGACCATAATTTTATACACATTTTTTTAAATGTGTTGTTAGTTGTTACTGTAATGTTTTTGAACTAGGAGAACAGTCCTAATAATGTGCATCTAAATGTTAGAATCATTGTAATACTCAATATCCAGACTGTTGGTCCTTTCTTCAGTTTGAATTTGTACTGTCAGAAGTGAATTCTTGCAATGATGCATGTGTATGTTTGTCTTGGTCTTACGTTCTCCTGAAATTTTTCTGATTGCAACAAGTGTAAATGCCAATATAATTATCTGCAAAGTTATCCCAGAAAGACTGCTTTTGTTTTAGATTTCTTGATTTCTTGAACAAATGATGGCCAATGTCGAACAAAAATTAATATAAACTATTATTCAGAGTTAAAATAAGCGCGTTACCAGTTCTCAGGTGCTAACGCGCTACAACTACCTCCCTAATGATAGCTAGATGCTACTGTTCTCCGTTTAGTTAGACTTACATGCACACGTTCAGCTTGCTAGTTAGCAAATACTGGCAATGTGCAAAAATAGTTTACCAGTCGTGCTACTTTCAAGGTTTAGTCCCCAATTTTCATTGCATATCAAGGTAAAGTGTTTCGAGAACTTTCTAGAAAGTTTTCCAGTACTACTGCAGCGTTAGCTAGCTCTAACGTTAGATGAGTATACTGAGAAGAATGTCTGCTAGCTGCAATTGCAGAAAACGCCTGACATTATTGCGTCCTACCTTGACAGGGCGGTAGCGGCTTAATCGGGCTTTAAAATGTATAAGTTTCAACCTTTAAAAGACACACTTCAACGCGTGCAAACGCAGGTCGCCAAATAACAAGCCTTACAGACAGCTACCATAAAGCTAACGCTTCCTGCTCACCTTGGACCCCGGCGAAACGAATGGTTCTCTTCCTGTGCAATTACCAATCCTATTGGCTTATCGCTTACACAACAATTTTCTATTGGTTGCTCATGTTGACGCTCCTCCCCAGGACATAGAAATCTAACCAAAACCAAGCATTGTGACAGTTCGCCAGTACTCCGGACGAGTTAAACTAATGAATTATTTTAGCACATTCAGGTGGAACAGAAGTCCCCCCACACTACAAACATGCAAAGTATTTTCCTATTTCTGTAATGAAGGGGCACAATCCTTCGTTGTCAGTATTCAGGTTTAACTGTTGCATGTTCTTCTCTTTTGTGCCATGTCATGAGGGTACACTTTCCATTTAAACATCAGTGAATTCAGACATAAATGCAAAATAAACTCATTGCCCTTTCATGATTGTTGAAACATGATCAGAATAATGTGCATTGTCCAGTTAATAATAATAATCATTAAAAACATGAATTATACTTCTCAGGAACATTGGATAACTATTAGGGCTAGTTTAACATTACAGGCATTTAGCAGACGCTCTTATTCAGAGCGACTTACACAACTTTTACATAGCATTTTTACATTGTATCCATTTATACAGCTGGATATATACTGAAGCAATTTCAGTTAAGTACCTTGCTCAAGAGTATAACGGCAGTGTCCTACCCGGGAATCGAACCTGCAACTTTTCGGTTACAAGCCCAGTTCCTTACCCACTGTGCTACACTCCGTCCTTAGCTTTATTAACATACCTTAGCTTCATTTCCCACAGAGTAGATTTAATAACCCACCTATATTCTGGTATTGTTGCACAGTAAACAATGATGAATTGCTCAGTGAGTGATTCTCAATGAAGATGAAGATTTATGACTTCCCACTTATGCAGTCCACATTCACACAAAAAGGCCAGAACCCTGCCTTTCCTGGCTCTGAATAAACCATAAATTAACATTATAGTGCGGAACATGTAATGCTGTTTGTTCCATCGCTGCCGTTCGGAATTAATGACAGCAAGTCGGCGGTGTCTGGATCCTTGGAACAGGAACCAGTGAGGTGGAGGAAGCAACAGATGGTGCTCAGCAGCAGTTCTGAACAAATCTCACATCCCCACCGCCCCCACCCCCACCCCCCACACCCCCCGTGAACCCTAAATCAGGAAACAAATGATGGCATACAAAGCAGAGCGAAAAAAAAAAAAAAAAAAAAACGAAATCTTTCTTTGTTCAGTGAAAATTTACAACTGCAGCTGCTAGACGACCTGTTATACAGACAAAAGATAGGAACGCGCAAAAAGGTCCAGGCTTGAAGGTGATTGGATTAAATTCAGCCAAGAAGGTTTATAAGATTTCATAAACTTGTGTCAGGGAAGCCAAAGGCATTGTTGTCTCTAACCCCCACCACCTGTATAGTCACAAATGGTAGACTATATATATATTCACCACTTAACCATATATTCACCACCAACTAATCTTTGTTTACACAGGGTAGGTTGACGCAACAGTCACAGGAACACCCTGTTAACTCCTTTCTCAAGTGGCCTAACCTGCATGTCTTTGGATTGGGGGAGGAAACTGGAGTACCCAGGAGAAAAACCCACATGGCCCCAGCCCAGATTCAAACCCAGAGACCTTCTCACCGTGAGGCGACAAATGCTATCTGCTGCACCACCATGCCATCCACATCAACTTATTATTATGACATTGACTGGACTTATTTTGTTCTAATCTTGTCCTTCATAGCAAGCTGCTATGCATATATCAAATATGATAAACTGTCCGGCCAGATTAAACGAAAAACCTATAGATCAAATTTAGCAGTTGTAGCGAGGCAATTCAGTTCTCCAATAATGTCAATAATAAACTCAAGAGCATGTTTTGGGAAGCTAGTTCACGCTACAAACCAATAATAATGCAATAACGCAAATGAGATTCGGAAAATGAGTTATTCATGAGTTATTCTACCCCTCTGCTCTAATTTTATGGAGTTTGGCACTTAGGAAGAGTTATGAAAAGCCAAGTTTAAGCATGATTAAGTACTATGCATGATTAGCAAGCCCAGAGGACTTCAGAGATGGTTAACGGGTCCTAGTCTTCGGCACAAAAAGCTTACCTTAGGAGAAGAATTCAATTATTATGGAGCCTGCAGTGAAGCTGGTTTAAGAATAATCCTTCACCATACTGGGGAGGATGCATTTTAAAAGAGCAGGTTCCTGAAAGAAGATTTAAGACAAACCTAAGAGAATGAAGCCCCCAAAGAAAAATGACTGCTTGTATTTTACTGCTAATTTTTAAAATCACATTTGAATTTATTTTTGCACCCCCCCCCCCAATCCTCTGGGCCTCATGGACCGTCACTGGGCTGCAAGAAGGCCCCTCCCAGCCCAGCCCCTAAATCACTCCAGCACCCCGCATCGACCAGGGACTGTGGATTATCTTTGAGCATTTAAACCCTTCAGTGACTCATCAGTCACACTCATATTTCTATACCATTTTTTTTATATATGAGAATTTGGAGAGGTTCATAAATCCAAAACAATAGAGCCAACGAAAACTTCCCAGATGCTGTGATGTAAAGAGGAACAGATGAATACTGTATCAGGCAGGCACATACATGGATTCATGTCACCACTGGATATTCACGTATTCATGATTCATCACGTCACCCTCAAAGTGTGCCACCCATTTTAATGGTTGGCCACAGAACAGTGTTACGATTCACCTGAATGACTGACTTCGAACAGCAGCATAATTTTTTTGCCCGATTTCCACCGGAGCTGCTCAACTGCGATTAGTTATACCTCAACGAGGGGGGGTCACAGTTTCACTGCGTTAATTAATATGCGCACCTCCCGTGGAGGAGAAATTGGGGGTGGGGGGGAGGGGCCGGAGCCTTAGCCCTACTCAAGGACACTCTTCTCCCTGTGGAACGGTGCGTGTGATTGATGTCTGTGCTGTAAACCGACCCCCCAGGGAGGAGGAGGAGGAAGCTGGCGGAGAGCGGAGACCTCTGGCACCTCTGGAGACACGCTCTGCTGTGCTTTTGTGTTTTTGTGTTTTCCGAGCTCGGAATCCTGGCGGTTTGCCTGAGACCTGCACAAGCCTGACGCGCGCGCGGCGGCTAAAGCTCACTGGGAACAATGTCCCCGCACACACACACACACACACACACGCACACACACACAGACACCGCGCACAATCAAATTCAGGATCCCACACGCACGTTGTGGTACGTCTCATGCAGGGAAGCGGTTCTTCGTGTGTGTGTGTGTGTGTGTGTGTGGGGGGCAGGACACGCAGTTGTTGGGTTTCTTTTTTAGCTGCGACTGGCAGCTCTATAGCTCTGTCTGTCGGTCGGTCGGTCCACCGTGTAGCGGCCACAGTTTTCGCCCCAGGAGGCTGAAATTTGGCATGGACGTTGGTCATGACCGAAGGTAGAGCTGAGTAACTTTCAGGCCGATTGACCAAGAGGGGGCGTGGCCTATCACAAAAAGGCGCATAACTCCCGAATGGATTCACAGATTTGCACAATATTTTGTGGAAAGGTTGGTCATGAGCCAAAGAAGAGGTCACGTGTTTGTGTGAGGGTGAGTGCGTGGATGCATGCACACACGGATGCATGCGCGTGTGCGGTCGCAGCTATTGTGGATTCGTGCTTGTTCCTCTTTCCACAACACAATTATTTGCATGAGACGAGGTGAGAAAAGACTTAATATGAATGATGTATGCTGTCGTCTGAAGGATATGTTACTGAATGCCATTTACAGTATCTCGACCAGTGGAAAACACACACCCACTTTACCTTTCACAGGAGGAAAAATGGAGAAATAAATCTGCCATGCTCATAAAAGGAGTCATCTGTTTTATTTGACTTTAAACATATATTTACAACGAATGAACTTTTAACTGACAGGCAAAAAGTAGTGACTCAAACAACGGAGAAAAAAAAAAATCAAATTACATTTATTATCGATGCAGTTTTTTCATCTTTCTTAATAAGCAACATTTTTGTTTTTCTTTCAGTCTAAAGAAACTTTACAATATAAAGAAACATACAAAGGACATCTTTTATCACCTACACAAGACACCTAAGTCCCTAAGACAAAGATCTGACCTACCCTACCATGAGATACAAAGCAAACCAAAGAGACAGACTGCTTCATATTGAATACTGCCCTGTCGTCAGAAAAGACAATAAACGGTACAGGAGAATCCTCTGAACCCCGCCCCTTGCCCCGCCCCCTCCCTCCCTCCCCACCAATCAAAAATTCTTCCTAATGTTACAGTATAATACATCATCACAATAGAAATACAGAAATGGCCAACATTGCAATTGTTATACATAGCGATTGGGAGAGGTTCAGTGAGCATCAATCTATACAACGCTATTTCAGGAGAGAATAGCCAGGAAACACACATTTTTTCCCCCATCATTATTACATTTGATCTATTTATTTAAAATGAGGTTTCTTTTAAGTATTTTTTTTTTCCTTTTTAAAGTTTTTATTTTAAATAGATAAAAATCCTTCATATTAAAGACTGCAATATGTGGTCCCTTGTTGTTTTAAAGAGACGATGTCCTTCATTTTAACGCTGTGATGTCAGAAGTATTGTTTCTGCTAATTTAAAAAAAAAAAAAAAAAAGATTAGAATTATAATCGTCAGGGTACATTAAAAAAAAAGTGCAACGTGAGGACGATGCTGTAGAACAGAGGCGCCCAATCAGGTGCCACGGAGGGCCGAGAGTATGCAGGTTTCCAACCAATCACTGCACCCGCTGGTTTCACTAATTAACACAACCTTCAACCAGAGAGGAGGGAACTCATTTGCGAAACCCACAGGCGCGGTGATTGGTTGGAATGAAAAGCTGCACACACTGGGCTTTCCCTGGCACACGATTTGGCACCACTGCAGTAGGGGGATCGAGCTCAGTGACCCTCTCTTCTGAAGAGCTCTTACGCGCCGGGACCGTAACCAAGGTGAGAAATCCAGGTCTCCTGCTGGCTCACAGTCATCTCCAAATTTACATTCGACCCCACATTACACTTTCCGCCCTCACTAAAATCTAATACCAGCCCTTGCACTGTGTGTTTGCAGTACCCATTTCATTTCTATTTAGGACAATACCATATGATCCAAAACGTATTTAACATCAATTCAAATTTAAATTCATTATTCATCATTTGAATTCATTATAATTACTGTAAATGTCTCTTTTCCTTTTAATTCCTATTATCACGTTTATAATTCTGAAGTCACGTGTCAAAGCACACCGTCTCTTTAAATGAAAACGCGGTCAAGATTTTTTTTTTCCATTATTTGTTTTTTTTTGTTTGTTTTTTTTTCTTTAAGTTGTATTCATTGGTAGTGACTGACATATCAAAACATGTCAATGATATCAAAATGCATTATACAGTATTTACAAAAAATAAAATCGAGGAGAAATAAAGAGGGAGCAGGGACGGGGCGGAGAGATGGGCGGGGACAGAGAGGTGTGTGCCCCCCCCCCCCCGGGCCGGGCAAAGGGACAGGGGAGTGAGTTTGACATCATTACCATCTGACCCAGAAACGTCATCTGAGTTCCTTCCAGATAATAAGACCAAAAAAAAACAGACAAAAAAAAAAAAAAAGTTAGCTGTCAATCACACTTTTAGCCACCCTGTTTTTTTTTCACCACATTTCTTTTTTTTTTTTTTTTTTTTTGCATCAGGGCACCCAATGAAACGAACAACGTGCGGACAGTATGTTTCCCATTACGGTGGGATGAGGGCGCTGGCTCTGAGACCAGACAAGTTCGGAAGAGGTAATAGGACAGCACAGGGCACGGCTGCACGGTCTCTCAGGGTTCTCCTTGGCCTTGCTTAGCAGGGAGACAGACTGAAACACGTGTGTGTGTGTGTGTGTGTGTGTGTGTGTATATATATAAATCAGTAGCTATGAGGTGTATGAGAGTGAGCACCAGAGTCAAAGAGCTGGGTTTTGCACACGTCCGTTGCGTAGCTGTCCGGAGCAACACACAGGGTTCGGGACCCCCGGGGTGAACCCAGCGCTCCACGGGAGTTTTTTCGAGGGGCAGCGTGAGGTCAAGTCATTCCATTAGTGTGCAGGTCCAACGGGCCTTACCCCTCCCCCCCCACACTGTACCCCACCCCCCCAAAAAAAAAAAAAAATTAAAATACATTGAAGAAAAAAAATTAAATTAAAAGGTATGAAAATCCGATAGTACACAACAGGGTGAAGAGCCTTGTCTCTTTTTTTTTTGGGAAATGAAAAAATGAAAGACATGCAGGGTTGGCAGCGGAAGTCCAATCAAGATGAAACTGAGCATCGTTGCCTAGTTCAGACACTCAGAGCAGTACCGTTAAATGTGTGGAGATGCCAGTGGCCGGTGTGTAACTACTGTAACTACATTACAAAAACACGGTCAATATGTATTTGTGGGTGGGAGTGTACACACTGTCTCCACTGTCTCCACTGTCTTTGCCAAACAGGACCCTTGCCGCCCTCCGCATGTTAGTGAACCTGTGCTAATGAACATTAATCTGGTCAGCTTGCCAGAAAGACGGCCCCTTCCCTCGAACTGAGCATGTGCAGAAAAAAAGAACTCCTCCTATGCAGCAGGGCTGGGAACTGGACAACTGAGACATGAATAAAACAGGAGACATCACCCCAACCACTCCACCCCCCTGCCCCCCCCCTCCCCCCTTGAAAACACTGCAGTCAGATTTGGGGTTGTTCCGGAGGTATATATGTATAATATTTACAAATTCTATGCCCTACAGATTTACAGGCTCCAAGGTGTATGCACAAGGCTGAATCAGGACATAAATTAAACGTGTACAAGCTGTGTGTAAAGAAGCAGAATCCATGTAGCAGTTGAAAAAAAATGTACATTCAGTCAGTCCATTGCTGCAAGATATGGCAACAACCAAAATGATATATATTTACATTAGCCTGGGGGAGGGGGGGGCAGAGGGAGGGGCTTGGGTGGGTGTGGGTGGTTCTAGGCTTAAGGTATTGGCTGGACTTTTTTTCTCTTCTTTCATTTATTTGTTTTGTTGGAATAATGGCATCCATTGAGCCCTCCAATAAGCATCTCCACAATGTCTCAGTCAAAACAACACATGACCACACTCCTGAATGCTTGCGAGAGATTCCATAAGGAGGACTACTTCACTATAAGCTGAAGGGAGGGGGCGGGAAGGGGGGGGGGGCAGAAATTCAGCATTGCCAGAAGGTTCCTGGGGGAGGTGCGGAGTCGTGTGAAGAACAGGGCCAATCTGCCTCGTCGCGCCAAGGCTCGCCGTTCATCTTTAATTGGCTTTCAGAAGGGCTGGAATCTAAAGGACGTTCGTACTTCAGACGGGTTCGCGTGCCAGATGGCCGACTCCAGTTCCTGACACTCGCGTGCACTCAGGGGCCCTTCTGTACGTTGGAGGAGAATAAAAATAAAATGCGACTGGGCGTACGCCGCACGTGTTGGAGCCGTTACCGCCGTTACCGCCGTCTGTGGTCACATGACATGGAGGACCTAGCTTACGCAATCGCTGTGACGTGCGAGAAGCGGGGAAGTGGAGACATTTGACAAGACTTTAATACCAAAAAAAACAACAATACCTAAAAATATGTAAACTGAAGTGTCACTGTGCATTCTGAGGGTGTGCTTATTCTGTTGTCCATGTTGATCGGATCCAATGTGCCCTTTACAGGAAAACCCAAGAAATTTAAAACTAAATCATCGGAACAATATCACTGATAAAAAAAAAATCATAACAATAATAACAATAATATTAATAACAATAAAATAATACACAGAATAATGAAAACCGTCCTTGCCCAACACAAGAGTACTGTTGTGTCACTTAAACAAACAGAGAGGCGCACAGCATCTGAGAGAGGTTAGATACGGACCTCATACAACTACTGCGCCATGAGCCGTTTTTAAAAATAAAAAACCGTTACAGAATGATGGAAAACGAGGCCACCAGCCTGCTGCTGATTGGCGGGGCCTTGCTCTGGGGGGTCCTGTGGCCCCGCCGCCCCCTCACTGTCCGGGGCCCGTCAGGAAGCCAGGGAGGCAGGGAGACTCGGTAAGGAGGCTCTTCCTGTGGCTCTGTGACTGCTTCCTGTTTCCGCCCACTTTGCACACCCTGGGGTGGGCGGCGGCCTTGCCGTGAGTCCTGCGCTCCAGGGGCATCCCAGGGGGCTGTGCGGCACAGCACGCCGTCCAAGGGGCGGGGCAGGGGGGAGGAGGGAAGGGGAGGGGGAGGGGGAGGGGGGGGGGGGAGCAGCGCCAGGCAGAGCAGAATCAAGGGAGGGGTGGGAGGGGGGAAGCGGGGATGGATTGGGAGAGGAGGGAGGGAGGGAGGGAGGGGAGGGAAGGGGGTGAAAAAAAGAAATAAAATAAAATAAAAGATAAAATAAAAAAGAAATCACACACTCATCGTCATGTTGGGTGAATACTGCGAAAAGAGAAGAAGGGCGGGGGGGCGGGGGAGGGAGACAGATGAGAGCGTATACTCTTCATTAACCTTCCCAACTGTGAAAACGCTACACAATGCAAGGACCGCGCTTCGCTCGACCGCTACCAGACGCCAAACCCGACGCGCGACGCTAACGTGCGCCACACACGCGCGCGAGCGGGCTAGCAAGTTCCTTCGTCGTAAAAAGAACATGACAAAAATGGAAACAAAAATCCGCTTGGATGAGAACGCTGGAATAAACTGAAGAGCAGCTTTCCGATTCGTTTTTGGGTCCAAAACTGGGGAGGCGCAGCTTCCCAGCGAACGGGGAACGTTCTCACAGTGTTACTGGAACGTTTCGTGAAGGTTTCCGTGAACATTGCCACTTACATGGCAGCAACACTGAGAGAAGGTTTTCCGTTCGCTGGGTTGGGACAATGAGTCACTTTGGGATGAGAGGACACACCCCCCAGTGCACCTTCACTCTTTTGGATCTCTTAGGTAGCCTAAGTGGAGTTTGGTACACCTGGTTTTGGCTGAGGGCACAGAGGTGTCACCCCCCTAGCAGGGCTAGGGGGTGCGGGGCAATTCCATTGAGAAAATTAACCTAAATTTATTGTCATCAATTTTTAAAATTTAAATTCCCGAAATTCCCGGGGGATTTTTTTTTTAAATGGGAATTTCGATTCGTCTCCGGAATGGGTTGTCCTGGAGACGGAGCCGAGCCGAGGTTGAGGAAGGTGCTCTTCAGCAGTGAGGAGCGGAGGGGCATGAAGGGGAGCTGACCCCCCCCCCAGCTGGGATGGGGTCATGTGACTGCGGCAGGGTTCAGCGGAGAGGGGGGAGGGGGAGGGGGGAGGGAGGGAGGCAGGCGGGGGGCTGGGTACTCACACTTTCGTTTTGGAATGGGTTTAGGAAGTTTCCCGCCATCTCCCCGTCGTCCCGCGGAGTCCCCGGCGGGTTGTTCATGCCCGCCATGTTGTTAGGAGAGTTCTGCACGGGGAGACACAACCGGCGGCCATTTTAAAAAAACACTCATAACGCCAAGCAGCCAATCGGGACACTTACACCAATCGCCATAAAGCCTACATCACACCTGTCGTACCCAGTTATAAGCATACTACAGCTCATAACAAGAATCATACCACTGTCATAACGCATTTATGATTGTATAATTTTAGAACAGATCCAAACATTTTTTTTCCCCCCGTTTACCGCTAACATTAGATAGCGGTCTGAAAACGTAGTGCACAGAGAAGACACCGACAATCCTGGCCAATCAAAATTCACTTTGGCACGTGCGCTACGTGTTCCATAAAAATAAAAGTAAAAACAAGCCAAGGGTAAATCTCGATGAACATCGATCTCCTCCTTCAGCTTCCATCACAACTAAACCGGCGTGAGCGCTGAGCCAGGCGGAACCATCAACAGAAACCGCTCAGCGGCAACCAGGCAAAGCAGACTGAAGGAGGAGGTTCTCCTCGCAGAGCTCCCCCCAGGGGCAGGAGCTGGTAATTGCAGCCGTACGCGGTGACTAAACAACTACCGGCAGCAACGCCGCTGCAGCTCAGACGCGACGCCGCAGAAGGGTGCCAGACTGCGCAGATGGCGCCGGCGCTCGCCTCCATTCAACCGCAGCCAAATGAAGCAGGACCTTTCAGACTCACCTTTGGCAACCCGTCCATGTCGCCAGAACCTGCAATCAAGAGACGAGAGATCAAATCAATTTTCCCGAAAACTTCAAAAAGATACAAGATGCCGCACGGCATTTTTTTTTTTTTACCTCCTGGAGAAAACCCAGATACAGAGAGAGAGAGAGAGACAGAGAGAGGGAGAGAGAGGGAGAGACAGAGAGAGAGAGAGAGAGAGAGAGAGAGGGAGAGAGAGGGAGAGAGAGAGAGAGAGAGAGAGAGAGAGGGAGAGGGAGAGATGGGAGAGACAGAGAGGGCGGGAGAGAGAAAGAGAGAGAGAGAGATAATGCACGGTAACTAAGCGCCACTTGTTTCCAACGCTGAGGATGCTGGGAGCTTTGTCAGCGTTTGCCGGCCTCTCCTCTGTGGACACCTGCACTTGGCCCAGGCGACTGTTTAAATACCCGCTGTCCACCCTGATCAGTACGATGCAGTCAGCGTTCCCCTGAAGCGCCATTAGAGGGCACTGTCACACCATCTGATGCAGTGTAAACCTGCAATCCTCCATGATGCTCAGGCACTCCTCGGGTTATACACCCAAGAAATCTGCTTTGTGTACACACTCAAATGTACAATAAAATGTTTATCTCAAGAGCTTTAAGAAAATGTCCGTTCAAAGCTTTAAAAACGAAACAGTTAAAACGGAACAATCTTTAGGTTTCCGTCAGAAATGTTTGATTGGCGGGGGGGGAGGGGTGCAATGCTTAGCAGGTTTCAATTAATACAGCGCCTTCACTTCTTAACTTTTACATGCTGGGAGAGGTTAAGGTGTGGATGTGCTGTTTGCAGTATCTATTGATATTAATGTGCCACTGTGTGCAACAGGAGAGGGCCAGCACAGCTCACGTTTCAGTCGAAACCACACCTGGGGGTCATCGACATGTTTCAACCCTTCTGATGTCAGTAAAAAGCAAAACTTAATTTTAGACTATTCTGAGAAAATTCAACAAATATGTCATATATGTGTATAAGTACAATCATACAAATACACACACATACATTATAATTTTGTTCTGAACTGGCAAAGAATAGATTGTCAGTTGTTTGGTGATCAGCTGGTACGTTACTGGTGTCTGAAGGGCTACTGAAGGGTTTAAAATAACTACATGTCCCAGGTGTGGCGATCACAGCGAGGATGACTCACCTAGCGATCCGTTCATATGATGAGGCTCCATGGCGCCCATCCCTCCCATTGGCCCGTCGGGACCCGGACCCATCGGGAACTGCGAGAGGGACGAGGGGGGGAGGGGGGTAACGGTTAAGGGGCAGGGATTTTAATTTAGCTCCCTGCAAATCTATGCATTATGGGGTTAATACTGCGCATGCAACTGAGAGCGAGCAGCAACCAGCCAGCTGGGCTGCCACAGGATTAAAGAGCCAGTCCTCGATTCCGATTGTGATGTCACAGTACATCAGCGTGTGACATCAGCGGAGTCATCAAAAACATCCCCTTCCGTCTCCATCTTTGGTCTTGGTCATCTTAAGAGTCTGATACATAAATGTATCCTTTCTGTACCATCAATGTTCCATGGCCCAGTGACCAACACATTTTACTGAAACCGTGTGACTAAAGCTAATGCAGCATAACTCACGAACAACACATTTCATTGTGTCATTTGCAGCGTCAACAGTGTCTTTTTGAAAATACATGGCGATGGTATTATGTATTACCAACTCAAGTGACATTTTTTCCCCAGTCTCATTCAGGGAAAATCCCCTGGACGATGTTTCCATGGCTTAACATCGGTACAGCAGCACTTGAGCTCTGCCTGAATGTGTCGTGTGTAAATATCACACAGGTAAACGGAGCGCTGGGCACTGAGAGAGCGCGAGCGAACCAAACTCACGTTGGGTCTGTTGCCTCCCGGGCCGATGGGGTTCATCATTGTGTAGATGTTCTCGCTGGAGTTTGTGGAGTCTGTGGAGAGGCAGGGAGGGACATGTTTAAAATGGCGGCAGAGAGGGTCGTCCACAGCCCCAGGGGAAACTTACTCTGCGGAGCCACAATGCTTCCACAGAGTAAGACACACACACACAGAAACACACATCCAAAGTCTCACACACACACACACACACACACACACACAGAATACCACACCCAAAGACTCACACACACAAACAGAAACACACACCCAAAGACACACACAGACACACACACAGAATACCACACCCAAAGACACACACAGACACGCATGCACACACACGCGCGCGCACACCCCTTTGCCTCTGGTTGAGATATTTACAGTGTGATAAGTCAGTATTTTCTGATAAGGAAAACACAACCACTTTCTCATGCACCTACAGACAGCTCTTGTGCATGTGTTCACCTGTTTGCATGGTGCATTTTATTTGGGGGGGGGGGATTTCTAAGGCATCGTTTTGCGTACACATATATTCATGTTCAAAAACCCCCACTGTCGCCATTGCCATTGTTCACAAAAAGCACCTCAAACTGACTGTCTTGCATGGCAGAATGTGAGAAGCTCAATCCGGCTATGTGGTGGTTTTATGTGGGTTTGGGGGCGGGGTTCCGATCCTTAATGAGAGGGCGGAGAGAGGGGGGGGAGGGGCTTATTTTTAAATACAGTCCTGCTTTCCTGTTACTGTACTCTATGAGACACAAAGAGGATAGAGGTGACCTTGTTCCAACGTTGCAGGGAGGCAGACAGGAAGGGAAAAGCAAGGGGGGGGGGGGTGGGGCAGGGGGGGGATTGTTTCCCTGTCTCTGACTTCCCTGCCGTGTCTGTTCTCCCAGCCAACACACAACGTTCCCACAATTTTTCTGCCATGCAGTGGCAATGTCATAACATTGACAAAACATTCCAGTAACGTTGAGAGAACATTTGGATGTTTTAGCTGGGTTAGCAGTTACAGCAGAAAGAAGGTTGTTGTTCCCTTTTGTTTGTTTTTTTACGTTCAAAGAGTGCTATGTCTGGGTTACCAAGGCAACCGATCACAATGGAGATATCAGTTGACCAAAAAAAAAAAAAAAAAAAAAAAAAACAGTACAGAAATTTATGAATAATAAATACTGGACACAATGAGATTTCCTCTCCTCTCCACACCTCCGCAAACACACCACGCAACCTCAATCCCACCTACGCTGCTTTGATGGGAACTCAATGTAGTCCCCGGCCAGGCTGACAATGCTGAGGTCTCTCACTAGGCCTCAGGACGATCTTATGAGCTTATCACACACGATCATAGAAAGCTCACGAAACCTCATTCAACAGGAAACTCTGTTTCAGCGATACAGTGCTGCTTACAAACCAAGGGCTAAAGCTGTCAATACACGTAATACGAAGACAAAACGTTTGACAAATTAAAATAAACCATATTACTTCAATAAAACTACCTTGCATTGTACCTTAATAAAACATGAATATACTGCAGTAGTACTGGCAAAAACATGCTTTGACAACACACGCCTATACCTGTGTGGGCTTTAGTGGAACCATAAACAATCTGCTACAGCAAAAGTGCTTCTCACCAACGCGAGAGCCAACTGCTAAACGCACCAGCTTTTTCCGGCAATACCTCACGTGCAACCGAAATATTTCTTTGGCAGACCGTAGAGGACAACACAAACAAGGCTGACTCCAAACTGGAATAAATCAGGAGACGTTGCCTCTTCCGATTAAGACCATCAAAGTTAAGTCACTTACTTATCGCACATAAGAATCTACTTTGCTGACAGGTTTTGACATTATTAAATGGAGCAATATGTATTTATTGCCTTTTCTGCTGATGTCAGGGGTGTTTGTGAGCTGCCATTTTCGCTTATCCTTATCCCCCTAGCATTATAGGTCCCCAAACACGCAAATAAACAAATATCAAGTGTGCACACACGGTGCAATGCTGGATACACACAGCTGAAACATTAGCCAGCTTCGTTAATCAGTGCAGGGATTAGACAGTGAAAAAGCAAACTGAAGTAAATCCAGTGGATTAGCACTGAGGGAATATGAAGGCGTGTCTATGGCAAACACCCCATCTCCTTTCAGCAGCACAAAAAGGCAACAGCAAAATCATCATCATTACCGTCATTTTCATCACCGTGATCCTCATCATCATCATCATGATCCTCATCATCTTCTTCATCAACCTCCTTCTCCTCATCATCATCATCAACAGCATCCTCATCATCATCACCAGCATCATCCTCATCAGCAACATCCTCATCATTCTCCTCATGAGCATCATCGCCATCAGTGGGAAAAGTTTACTGTGTGTGTGTGTGTGGTGTGTGTGTGAGGGGGGGGGGGGGGCAGATTAGGGTGACGCACCTCCTGGGCTAGGCATGATGGGAGTTCCTGGAGGACCGCCCCCACCTGGAGGACCCTGTCAGAATAAAAGCGGAAAGGACAGTTACAGGAATGCCGATAAATCCCATACACACACCCCACAGCCCCCTGTGTGTATACTCAAAAATACACCAGACGACATCATACTCTGAAATATAACACCTACTGTATCCTTACATCACCGGTGTCACGAAAAAAAAAACGCTTGCATCTCAATTTGGGTTTTAACACACATCGTTTCATAACACAACAGATAACGAAGTCGGTACAAAATCCCTCGCGACTTAAAACAGTAACGCTGCACTGGAAATTGGCAAACAGAAGCAGTTTCCGCACTACACTGACGACTTCTGGCCATTGTTTTGCAATTAGAAGAACTCGGTCTGAGCAGATCGCATTGATTTCCTCTGTAATCCTATGACTGGCAGTTAGTCAGAATCTCTCCTGGGTCAGAGGAGACTCAATAAGGCTCAGCCCATGTACGGGAAGTCTGCTGTCACTCACCACGTAGTTGCCGGGAGATGAGGAGGAGTACGCTATCTGTGGAAGGAGAGGGGGGAAATGGGCGGGGTCAGTCTCGTCGGGCCTGGCTAATGAAGACTCAACCTTGAGACAACCTGCCCACTACTCTTGACGACAGGTGGAAAGTCCAGGGGTCAGAAAGTAAAAGTCTTGCCATGAGTTTCTTCCACCCATGAACTCAGCCGATTTCGCCGATCAGTTCTACGACCTGGCTGAAGAACTGCGCTAGTTAGCAAACTGAGGTGATTGGAACAAAATGTTGGGGAGAACTTTTACTTTCTGAACCTGTGGATTTTCCACCTCTGCTCTTGACACCGCTTTCATCCAAACGAGACTTAGAGGAGGTGCGGTGGTCCAGGACTTTTATTTTGAAGTTGCAGGCTCCATCAGATACAGCCTAGGACGGAGGTGCCCCTGATACTTAACTGGAATAAGAGTGCGAGATTGTGGACTTACTGAGTTAGCGTTAGGGTTGGGCCAGGGACCTCGACCACCAGGACCCCTGAGAAACACAGACGGAGATGTTCATTTGAGTTGCGTACAGTTTCATTGTAATTATTTTAGCCTAGCCCTGTGATGAGTTGGCAACCTGTCTCTCTCCCCCAATGCATGCTGGGATAGGCTCCAGCTCTGCCCCAGCAACCCTGACCAAGAATGAGTGAGTCAGATAATGGATGGACGGATGCTGTAACCTATGCCCTCGCAATACAGGTGCTTGTATTTGTGATGCCAGCAAAGCACTTGAACGGAACTGACAAGGAGGGAGAGAGAGAGAGAGAGAGAGGGGAGTGCACAAGGAGAGAACAGCTTCTTAATACACATAGGTACATAACAGTAGTAATTCCATTATAACTGCGTCATGGAAGACGAGCAGAATACGATTGGTTAGGATTAATTTCTCCCACATTCCGTTTCTGATCCAGTAAGTTTGCGAGAGACAGGAAGTGTCAGCACTCACATGTTCATCCCTGGCATGCCCGGACCACCCAGAGAGTTCGGGGGAGGCCTCATACCGCCGCCATAGTTCTGCAGGAACAGAGGAAAGACACACATTACCTTACACTGACAGGCCTGCGGAACACACTCTTAGCCAGATTTATTCTTTTTGTAGCATACAGTCCGTTTATACAGCTGGATATTTACTTAAGAAATTCAGCACTTGGAAGCAGTCCTGTAACTTCCGAGTTACAAGCCCAGTTCGCAGTTAATCATTTTACTACCCCGCCACCTGAACACACACTAAAAATACAAGTGCTGTGTGCATGTGTGTGAGTATGTGTATATATACAAGTGTGTGTGTGTGTGTGCGCAGGGCTACACAGGGCAGTAGCAGGGCTACACAGGGCAGTGGCGGGGCTACACAGGGCAGCGGCGGGGCTACACAGGGCAGCGGCAGGGCTACACAGGGCAGTAGCAGGGCTACACAGGGCAGTAGCAGGGCTATACAGGGCAGTAGCAGGGCTACACAGGGCAGCACAGGGCTACACAGGGCAGTAGCAGGGCTACACAGGGCAGTAGCAGGGCTACACAGGGCAGCACAGGGCTACACAGGGCAGTGGCAGGGCTACACAGGGCAGTAGCAGGGCTACACAGGGCAGTGGCAGGGCTACACAGGGCAGTAACAGGGCTACACAGGGCAGTAGCAGGGCGACACAGGGCAGCAGCAGGGCTACACAGGGCAGCAGCAGGGCTACACAGGGCAGTAGCAGGGTGACACAGGGCAGTAGCAGGGCTACACAGGGCAGTGGCAGGGCTACACAGGGCAGTAGCAGGGCTACACAGGGCAGTAGCAGGGCTATACAGGGCAGTAGCAGGGCTACACAGGGCAGCACAGGGCTACACAGGGCAGTAGCAGGGCTATACAGGGCAGTAGCAGGGCTACACAGGGCAGCAGGGCTACACAGGGCAGTAGCAGGGCTACACAGGGCAGTAGGCAGGGCTGCACAGGGCAGCAGCAGGGCTACACAGGGCAGGGCAGGGCTACACAGGGCAGCTGCAGGGCTACACAGGGCAGCAGGCAGGGCTAACAGGGCAGTGGCGGGCTACACAGGGCAGTGGCAGGGCTACACAGGGCAGTGGCAGGGTGCTACACAGGGCAGAGCAGGGCTACACAGGGCCAGGTAGCAGGGGCTACACAGGGCAGTAGCAGGGCTACACAGGGCAGGGCGGGCTACCAGGGCAGTAGCAGGGCTACACAGGGCAGTAGCGGGGCTACACAGGGCAGGCGGGGCTACACAGGGCAGGGCGGCTACACGGGCAGTCAGCAGGGCTACACAGGGCAGTGGCGGGGCTACACAGGGCAGTGGCGCGGGCTACACACAGCAAGGCAGTCAGCAGGGCTACACAGGGCAGTAGAGCAGGGCTACACAGGGCAGTAGCAGGGCTACACAGGGCAGTAGCGGGGCTACACAGGGCAGCAGCAGGGCTACACAGGGCAGCAGCAGGGCTACACAGGGCAGTGGCGGGGCTACACAGGGCAGTGGCAGGGCTACACAGGGCAGTAGCAGGGCTACACAGGGCAGTAGCGGGGCTACACAGGGCAGTGGCAGGGCTACACAGGGCAGTGGCAGGGCTACACAGGGCAGTGGCGGGGCTACACAGGGCAGTGGCAGGGCTACACAGGGCAGCGGCAGGGCTACACAGGGCAGCAGCGGGGCTACACAGGGCAGCGGCAGGGCTACACAGGGCAGCAGCAGGGCTACACAGGGCAGCAGCAGGGCTACACAGGGCAGTAGCAGGGCTACACAGGGCAGTAACGGGCTACACAGGCAGGCTGGGCACACAGGGGCTACACAGGGCAGTAACAGGGCTACACAGGGCAGCAGCGGGGCTACACAGGGCAGCAGCGGGGCTACACAGGGCAGTGGCGGGGCTGCACAGGGCTACACAGGGCAGTGGCAGGGCTGCACAGGGCAGGCAGTGGAGCAGCTCTTTTGTTCCGGGGGCGATTACACTCGTCCAGCAGATGCTGCACCAGCTGCTGATTTGTAAGCTGCCAAACTCACGGAGCGAGAGAGCGAGTGAGGAGCGGAGAGCAAGGGGAGGGGGCAGAGAGCGAGTGAGGAGAGGAGGGAGAGCGAGTGAGGAGAGGAGAGCAAAGGGAAGGGGCAGAGAGCGAGTGAGGGGGAGGAGGGGGGGGGGTTTAGAGAGTGCTGAGAAGGGGCAGTACAGGGCACCAGCAAGGGTACACCACTCATCAGCCACAGGACAGGTGCTGTTTGGACTGGCAGGGGGTTTTTCCACTGACAAAAAAAATCACCATGAAAACCAATCGGAGTGCATCACCTGCTCCCACAAATTAATACGTTACTGCAGGAAGAAAAGAGTTCACAGTTTTTTTGGTGGGTGAATGAGGAGGGATAAATGTTTCTAAGCCATCTGTTTAAGGGCACTGCTGAGTTTAATAACCAGTGTGTGTGACACCGCCACAGCAGTAAGGGTGACAGGGAGGGCAGGAGAGCGAGGGGGCGGAGCTTACCTGTGGGCCCATCCCCCCCATGCCTCTGGGAGGGTTCATTCGCATCGGTCCGCCCATATTTGGGTGTCCTGGAGGAAGAACCCAAAAACAAGTCATTAGTACAGTGCAACCTGAGAGCAATCGACAATTAAGAGTAAAAAAAAACAAAAATAAGTAAGAAAAAAGTTGGGAAAAGATGAAGACTGTGACTTTATGGAGATAAAAGCAGTGGCGGAAGAGAGAAATTTTGCGATATCAAAAATGGGTGGAGCTATAATGACCTGTCAATCATTGCCTTTTTTCCTCAACCAATCAAACCTACCACACAGAAAAACACAACTACTACCAATCAGCACATTATAGCTCCACCCATTTGGGGCATCATAAGCCCTTAAAAAAAACCCAGCTTTCCCTAGATCTCAGACACACCACCGCACTACCTCCCTCGCCCAGCAGGGGTCCTACCTTGCGGTCTGGTGGGGTCCAGGCTGTTTGGCAGGAGTGGCTGTGAACCTGGAACTCCCACAGGGGGCTGGACAGAGAGAGAGAGGAGCATTAGCAGACAGTACATAACAGAGAGAGAAAGATTGTTACTGTTTATTTTATATAGTATATTACATCATTTTGGCAACAATGATTGATTTCCATTCAGGGCACTTACGCCATCTGAATTTGAGAGGGGGGGAGGGAGAGACAGAGAGAAAGGAAGGGGGAGAGAAAGACACAGAGGAGCGAGAGAAAGGGGGACAGAGAACACTGCCCAGCATGAGAGAGAGGGAAATAGGGAGAGAGGGGGGGAGAGAGAGAAAGAACAAGGGAGGAGGAAGGAGAGAGCATGAGCGAATAAAAGACAGAAGAAAGATAGAGAGAGCGCACAGCAAAAGAAGGGAAGAATGAAAGAAAGACAGAAGGGGAAGAGAGAGAGAGAGAGCTCTGCAGCAGCTCATGATGCAGTGAGGTCAGCGGCAGTTCCCCCTTGAATGTGCAGCGCTTCATAATGGCGGATAATGCTCCACTCTTACAGCGCACACAGAGCACAGAGGCCAGTGACCCCAGTGCGCTGACAGACAGCGCCTCCCACAGGTAGAGGTGAGAACTGCGTCGGGGGGCTCGGGCCCGGGTACCTGATTTGGCATGCGCAGCGAGGGGCGGGGTCCGCCTGGGTACCGTGGAGACATGAACGGCTGTGAGGATGGAGAGAGAGAGAGAGAGGGAGAGGGAGAGTTAGTCAGCTGGTACTCAGAGAGGTCACTGCACTATTCCCATGACACTGAACTTGAGGGAAGAAAAAAAAAAAACCCAAAATGGTGCCGACATTCAAACAGCAGGTCTGTTCCTGTGTGGGCAGAAAGGCAGCAGGGACACACGCACAATGCCAGGGCCTGGCTGAGGTAAGGCAGGGCACAGCAGCAATCACATACAGCAATCTGCCTGCAGGGGGAGCCAGAGCGCTGGAAAAAAGTTTTTACGAGGCTGTGCTCCAGCCCATCCCAGGCTCCAGTCTTTGACTGCCAGCCCAATACGAAGACCCCCAAGGTGCTTCAAGAACAAAGTTTAAAAAATAAAGAAAGAGAAAATTAAAATAAAATAACAGACACGGGGAAGTCCTGAAACACGATAAACCGCACGCACACTGAGAGGACGGGGAGAGAGACTGGAGAGACGTGTGAGGATGATGTCAGCGTGTCAGACTACAGCACAGGTGACAGAGCGGAGGTGTGGGAGACATGGCGAGGGGGGGGGGGGTGATAGCAGGCTGGCTGGCTGGCACAAAACCCGCAAACCCTTTTCCCCCACCCCCCCCATGTGCAAGCACACGCTGTCAGGACCCCGTGCGATCATGTGACCCGCCGGGGCCCGACGTGCTCTAAGGACCGCCCACAATCAGACAATGACATATCTCTGACCCTCTGGGAATGGAGGATAACGTTTACCTAAAGACAGCAAAAAAAAAACAGCGTCCAAAAAGGGGAGCGAAGTTGATCCAATTCGCTGAGAATTTGTTCCCGAACCAGCTGTAAAACCGGAATGGGACCCATTCAGGAAGAAAAAAACGCTGACCCAGCACTGCAAAGGCACCTGGGTAAAAATGGCCACTTCCTGCTGCCGGTATAAAACGTTAGGTTGCTACCTCAGGCAACGTAAATCCTGTTTACTGTAAGTACGAAGACTAGAAGAAGACCAATCACACGACTTTACCACGGGGTCTGGTTTAAGGGTGTCCACTCTGAGCAGCTAATGGATCCCTATTTAGGAGCTCACACATAGACTCGCCCGGGGAAGACATTACATTACATTACAGGCATTTGGCAGACGCTCTTATCCAGAGCGACGTACAACAAAGTGTATAACCATAACCAGGAACAAGTGTGTCGAAAACCCTAGAGAGAAGTACCGTTCCAAATGCAGGGAACAACCGCATAGTTCAACTTGGACCCTGTAGGTTAAACTGATTAACACTAACAGAACAGCAACAACACAGTCTAAGGAAAAAATACAAGCAGCAGAACGCAAAAAGGAAGACAGAAGAATGCATAACTTCAAACACCGTACCAACCGAATCTCACACCTAAACTAAACTCCTTAAGGTGTGAGGTCACAAATAAACTATTAGAATGTACTCAACGAAACATTCTGGCGCTGATGTCACAATCACAGCAGGTAACTGAAAGCAGTGGAGTTCTACAACACTGACTTAGAACTTTGGGGGGGGGGGACATTCCAAAAACAGCTGCTCTCTGAAGGGTTAAATGAGCTATCCGGGGGGGGGGGGAAACGTCTTCAGATGCACGGGCTGCCACACGAGGACCGTGCCCCGGTGCTGGGGGACTGGCGGCGCTGTAGCTCTCTCCGGCCCTCGGCCTGCGCCTCACACAAGTGTGCGGTGAGTTTGTGCGGGGGCCCTCCGCAGCGCCGGAGCCTGCAATATTAATGGGATATTGATGGGATGTGGGACGGGTGAGTGCTGGTTTTAGGGAGCGGGGGGGAAGGCAGCCCGAGAGCCGGCCAGATGCAGCCAGGCTGGCTGACTGAATTATTTATCCACCATCAAGGCTGATGGCCGCTGTGAAGAGAGAAGGGTGTGTGTGTGTGTGTGTGTGTGTGTGTGTGTGTGTGTGAGTGTGTGTGTGTGTGTGTGTGTGTGTGTGTGTGAGTGTGGTGTGTGTGTGTGTGTGAGTGTGTGTGGTATGTGTGTGTGTGTACGTGTGTGTGTGTGGTGTGTGTGCATGTGTATGTTTGTGTGCGTGAGTGTGAGCATGTATAGTGTGTGTGTGTGTGTGTATATGTGGTGAGTGTGTGTGGTGTGCGTGCGGCTGAGAGAGAGTGTGTGCATGTGTGTGTGTATGGGTTTATGTGTGTGTGCATGTGTTTGTGTGTGTGTGTGGTGTGCGTGTGCGAGTGCAAGCATGTGTGTGTGTGTGTGTGCATGACAGAGAGTGTGTGTGTGTGTGTGTGTGTGTGTGTGTATGGGTTTATGTGTGTGTGTGTGTGTGTGTGTGTGTGTATGGGTTTATGTGTGTGTGTATGTGTGTGCATGGGTTTATGTGTGTGTGTGTGTGTGTACACACACTCCTACTGCTCCTAGCGCTCTCCTCTCTCAGTAATTGTCGTGTCTGTGTGTGCTGGCGAACAGCCTGTGCAGGCAGCCAGTGTGTGAACAAGACTGCGTCCGTGCGTCTGTTTATAGAGCGAGAGGATGTTCCAGGCCAGCCGTAAAACGCACTCCAATTACCTGGCGATGTCCAGGCCCGGCAAGGTGCGAAAGCACAGGCTCGCAGCTCTGCCCGGGTCTGACACTACCCCTGCGCGTGTTTCTTATATGACGACTGTTGCTACGGACACCGAGGGGCCTGGCGACGCGCACTCCGAGCCCGCGTGCGTTCGCCGCTGCGTCTGCAGCAGGGGGGAGTCGGCGAAACTCCGTTCCCGGAGGGGTCGGATCCGTTTCTGGATTTCACGCTGGCTTCAGCGCTCGATCATTTAGCCCAATCAATCTGCGCGATCTGACATTCTGGCCAATCGCACACAGAAAAGCCTGTGAAGGACGGTCATTAAGTGCTCTTACCCTAACTGCGTAAAACGCCACTGTGGTCAAACCTACGCGCTCTACCCTAACCCGGCGCCGGATGTGGAATTAAACCATTAAGAGCAGGCGGTTGGCATGAAACCCTGAAACGGAATTCCTAACACCCCTTTCGGGAATGGGGTTTCCTCCCCCTCCCACCCGCCCACCCTGGTCTACGGGCTCACTGGTCTTACCTGGCCGTGAGGTCCCATCATGGGGTTGCTGGGGTTGTGTGGGGGCGGCTGTGCGTGGGGAGACTGCTGGGAGCCGGGGGGTCCCTTTAAGAGAGAAAGAAGGGGGGGGGGGGGGAGGAGGTGAGACGCAGGAGAGCTCTGAGCGGCCTTCCGAAATGCACCCGGGGCAGGTAAGCACGGGACACTGACACACCTGGGACAGGTAAATAGCCCTGCGGGACACACCGAGGGTCAGTGACCTCCCCGCCACTCAACAGGAACCAGACGCTTGATACGGGCTGCTTTTGAAAACAAACACAAACTGCACCCAGCGCTGACCCCTGCACTGAAATATCCTGGCAGCAGATATTTAAGAAACACCGGCAGGTAAGAAGCTACACCCCCGCGGGCCCCACACCTTAGTGATCGGTTCAACGATTCAAACGACTGGAGTCAGGCTATAATATTTTCCGGTCTGATCCAATCCGATATGCCACTGACCTCAACGGTTTTGAGAATTAAAGAGCGAACACATTCCCTTACATGTGCCTTACGGTCAAGCCACTTGCATGTGGGGTCGAGCTCAAACTGGACGTGCAGTTTCACATCTTAAAAAAAAAAAACTATTCAAAACCTTTCGAGATTCCTGGCCTCGAGCCCCGTCACATCAATAGCCCTCAAGACTAGCCGAAGAAGGCCGTCCCTTTTAAGGCACCAGGCCCAGAGACTTCCACACCGGGACAGGCGAGGGCTCACCAGTCACGGGACACGCACACCTGCTCAGATAACCGGGGGTCCCCCCTCTGGGGAAAACTGGGGGTCCCCCCTCTGGGGATAACCGGGGGTGCCCCTCGGGGGAGACCTGGGCCCGGTCTCACAAAGCAGGATTACCGAGTGAAACCCTGAGTAAAACCCGGAACCCTCCCAAATCTGGAACACGGACTGGAGTGTGAAGAGCTATTCCAGGTTTCACTCAGCGCAGTTACCCAGCTAACTCTGTAATCCAGTTTTGTGAAACACCCCACTGGGACCTGCATCAGGAAGCACGACCACTGAGCTAGCTGGATAACTGCGCTGAGAAAAAACCCGGAGCTCTCCCAAATCTGGAACACGGACTCCAGTAAAACGAGCCGTTTCGGGTTTTACCCAGCACAGTCACCTGGCTAACTCCGTAATCCTGCTTCACGAAATACCCCACCGGGGCCGGTATCAGGAAGGAGGAGTTCGCTGGAAACCTGGAACCCTCCCAGATCTGGAGCGCGGACTCCGGGTTTTACTCAGTGATCCCGCTTCGTGATACAGGCCCCAGGATCGGCTGACTTTCAGTTTCGCATTAAAATCAGTACCCAGTTTACACCAGAGAAGCCAGGTGAGGTGAGCGAACTGTGTAATCGTCCTCATTAACTGATCAATTAGGCACTGAGTAAGAGTGAAAGCCAGCAGAACACCCCCCTCCCAGCAGACCCCCCCCCCCCTCTCCCCAGGACCCAGGTTCAGGATCCCTCCTCTATGTTCCTGTGTGATCACAGACATGACACGTACAGCACAGTCCAGCTTTTCCCATTGGTCATGTGAGTGCTTACATAAGTCCTACGTGTGTGCACACACACACACACACACACAGTGTTAACAGAATCCTGCGTTTTCTCACAGTGACACACACACACACACACACACACACACACACACACACACACACAGTGTCTCACACACACACACACACACAGTGTCTCACACACACACACACACACGGTGTCCACACACACACACACACACAGTGTCACACACCCGCTCAGGTGACGGGTTCCCACGCACCTGACCTCACTAGCGCCCGTGCGTGCGTCCGCGGAGACGGGCGGCCCGTCTGACGCCAGACGCCCCACGCGCCCGCACCCCCGGCCTCCAGCTCTAATTGAGCCCCGCACCTCCACACACACCTCTCTCAGGTGGACCTGCCAACGCCGGACGTGTCACAGCCACAGTCTCCTCAGAACTAACGAGCTCTGAACCCGGACACAGAGTCACAGAGCAGGAGGACTGACCCAGGATCAGGTTTCTCTCGTCCACAGGCCCATCTTTAGACATTAAGCGCCAAGGGGTAAAACCCTAACAAACCGCTCCTCGTTCAACAGCTAGAGGTCTCACTGAGCTCCTGAGTGGTAGAGTCAGGTGGGCTAATTTAGGGACGAAATGGAAACCTACAGGTCGGTGGATCTGCGGGAACAGGGCTGGGCAGCCCTGCGTGTTGTGATTCGTTTTAGCCTCAGACTGGAGAGGAGGAGGAGTCCACACACAGGGAGGAGGAGTTACAGATTCTTGTTCTGTGGTTTTACTCCGTTACTCCCAGGGTCTGCGATGCAGCTGCGCAGCGGGTCTGGGCCCGGGGCTGCACAGTTGGGCGGCCCACGCTGGCGTACGCAACGCACTGCACATGCTCAGTCAGCCGGGTCTGGGCCGGGGCTGCGTACGGCCACGCGCGGGATTCTCCCGCAGTCCGCCACAGGCGGCGGCACAGACCTTATTAACAGCCCAGAGACGGATGGCGGTACTGGCGACTGCACTGGAGGAGGAGGAGGAGGAGGAGAAGGAGGAGGAGGGGGTGGAGGGGTAGAGGGAGGAAGGAGGAGGAGGGGGTGGAGGGGTAGAAGGGAGAAGGAGGAGGAGGAGGAGGAGGGGGTGGAGGGGTAGAAGTGGAGAGAGAGGAGGAGGAGGAGGAGGAGGAGGAGGGGTAGAGGGGGAGAGGAGAGGGGGGAAGGAGGGAGGAGGTAGGGGAGAAGGAGGAGGAGGAGGAGGAGGGTAGAGGGGGAGAAGGAGCAGGAGGAGGAGGAGGAGGAGGAGGAGGGGGAGAAGGGAGGAGAGGAGGAGGAGAGGGGTGGAGGGGAAGGGGAGAAGGAGAGAGGAGGAGGAGGGGTGGAGGGTTGAAGGGGAGAAGGAAGAGGAGGAGGAGGGGGTGGAGGGGTAGAAGGAGGAGGAGGAGGTGGAGGGGTAGAGGGGGAGAAGGAGGAGGAGGAGGAGGAGGAGTGGAGACCCGTGACCCGCGTCCCGCCGCAGAGACCTGGAGCTGGGGCTAGTGCCGCGCCCGTCCGGCTCGGTCCCGCGTGTTACAGCCCCCCACGCAGCGTGTTTAAAGCCCCCCCACAAGCCAACCACCCAGTCGCACCCCACCCCCAACCCACACACAGAGCACGCAAACACACAGCCCACCTGACGCAGCCCCCACCAACGCCACCCACCCCCACCATACACGCACACGCACACACGGACATACACACACAGACAAACACACAGACATACGCACACAGACAAACACACATGGACATGCACACACACTCACACACGCACGTACACACACACACACACACACACACACACACAGACACTCACACTTCACTACGTTTTTACGGTCTATAATAATGGCGTGCTGCTGCCCTGGCCTCCCCTATGGAGGAGCGGTATGGGGACAGAACCGGGAAGCATATGGCTTTTATAGGTGTGCCGTTTCGCCAGGAGTGTCCCTGTAGAGAGAGAGAGAGGGCCTTGGCCAATCGCTCCTGACAAACAACACGTCTGGGCGTGCGAGCCCGTGTGTGTGTGTGTGTGTGTTAGTGGGGGGGGCGAGTGAGGGTGGTTGGGGTGCGGTGGGGGGGGAAGAGAGGGGTTGGGGGCGAGTTAAATGAAGCAATTAATAAAATCATTTTCTACCCAACTAAGAAGATAACAGCTTGGCACTGCACCACAAACTCATCAGCGGCGGCACCTCCACCCCCCACCCCCCTCCTCATCATCGCGGCACCGCACAGGAGCGGAGCTGCACGCTCCTCATCGGCTAGCAAGAGGAGGGGAGGGGAGGGAAGAGAGTCACACGCGCGTGTGCAGCGCCCCTCCTCGGCCACAAGGGGGCAGTGTGTCACCGCTGTGGGGAACCCCAGAGCACAAAGCAACGTGAAACACAGCAGCAGTGGTGGGAGAGAGGAGCAGCACAATGCATATTCATTGTTAGTCCTGCCATAACACACCGACAATGGCAACGATTGTACAATTGCACAGTACGAAACGGCCACAGTACGCAATCTCAAACAAAAAAAGGTTTAAGATTAAGGCTTCTTTGATCAAAAACACGAAAAAATAAATAATGAAATCCATATTCGGCATGTCTCTGGGAGCGTAGAGAATCTCCCATCAGCGTAGCCGAGGCTAGTCCTTCATTATCACGCGATATGAATCAGTCTGTGCATCCGAATGACGGCCATACAGATCTGTTCCTTCAGTTCCGTAACATTTTTGTTACAAAAAAAAAAGAAAAGAAAATAAAGAGTGGTGTGCCTGAATGGAGAGGAATATGCAGTTTGCATAATGCTCTTCACCATTTACGTACACAATTCAGCCACAGAAATCAGTTTCATATGATACGTTATAGAAAAGCCCCTCAGAAAATCTGTCACACAAACTGAGTTCGAACACACACCAGGGAGAGAGAGAGAGAGAAAGGGAGACTAGAGAGAGAGAGAAAGGGAGAGTAGAGAAAGAGAGAGAAAGAGAGAGTAGAGAGAGAGAGAGTGAGAGAGAGAGAGACAGAGGGAAAGAGAAAGAGAGAGAGAGGAGAGAGAGAGAGAGAGGAGAGAGAAAGAGAGAGGAGAGAGAATGAGAGAGAGAGAGGAGAGAGAAAGAGGGAGGAGAGAGAGAGAAGAGAGAGGAGAGAGAAAGAGGAGGCAGAGAATGAAAGAGAGAGGAGAGAGATGAGAAGAGAGAGCGAGAGAAAGAGGAGAGGAATGAAAGGGGACAGAGAAGGGATGAGAATGAGAGATGAGAGAGAGACCAGTGGAGAGAGGAAGAAGAGAGAGATGAGAAAGAAGGGAGAGAGAGAGAGAGAGAATGAGAGAAAGATGGCCACCAGACGCAGGGTAAAGTGTCAAGACATCCCCACTGAGCGCTCTCAGGTTGGCCCAAACCTCCAGTAACCCAGGCCAGCCCAGCTCGCCTCTCCCCAAACCACACCACGGCCCAGCCCAGCCCAGTCCAAACCCCCCTCCCCAAACCCCCCCTCGTCTCGACCCAGCCCTGCCCTGCCCAGCCCTGCCCTGCCCTGCCCTGCCCTGCCCTGCCCTCCTCCACAGCAGGCCCCCCCACTCCGGCCGCTAACCCCCGCGTTTCCGCGGCGACCAGCGCGCCCCTCTGGCGGTATCCTACAGCACCGGAGAGGGGCAGAACCAGGCGGCTGGCTCGCGGGGAGTTACCGCCACGGCTCGGCGGATCGTGGCGAGGGGACTCCGAGCCGCCCTCGTCCGCTGTGAGAGAGAGCAGGCTTTACGACCGGGGGTGGGGCGGGGGGGGAGGAGGGGCGGAGCCACGCCTCAGACCGCTAATCCTACGTGCGACTGAGAGAACGAACCGTTAACCCTTCGCAGCGCCGCGCGCGAACCTCCTCCTGAAGCAGCGAGAGGGCGGAGCTTCGGACTGACCGTGTGCAGCAGATCCAGTCCCTCTCTGAGAGAGCCTAAATAGAGACAGGGCCCCGGCCTGGGATGTGCACTAAGCCTGACTGTTCATTCTTCATCCGTCCCTCTCTCTCCCTTTCTCTCTCTCTCTCCCTTTCCCTCCCTTTCTCTCTCTGTCTACCTCCCTCCTCCCTCAGTTCCTCATTCTGTCTAGCCCTTTCTCTCACCAACTACCTTTATCCTTCTCTCATTCTCCATTCTCCATTCTCACTCGACCTCTCCCTCCCTCCTCACTTTCCCTCTATTTCCCCCTCCCTTACTCTTTCCCCATCTTTTCCTCCCTCGCTCTCCCTCCCCATCTCCCTCTCCCCCACTCTCCTTCCTCCTCTCTCTCTCTTTCCTCCTCTCCCCTCTCTCTCTTCCTCTCCCTCCCTTTCTCTCCCTCTCTCTCCCTCACCCTCTCTCTTTCCTCCTCTCCCCCCCCCCCGAGAGGGAGAGGGACGGTGGGCTCTTTGCTGTGGGGATTATTAAGCAGCTCCAGAGAGAACTGCAGATCCGGGCCGGACGCCAGCGTTCCAGCTTTACGGGCCCCTGTACCCCCGCCTCTCCTCTTCCCTCTCTCTCTCTCTCTCTCTCCCTGCTCCCTCTCTCTCTCTCTCTCTCCTCTCTCCCTCTCCCTCCCTCTTCTCTCTCCTCTTCCCTCTCTCTCTCTCTCTCCCTCGCTCCCTCTCTCCCCCTCGCTCCCTCTCTCTCTCTCTCCCTCGCTCCCTCTTTCTCTCTCTCCCTCACTCCCTCTCTCTCTCTCCCTCGCTCCCTCTTCCTCTCCCTCGCCTCTCTCTCTCTCTACCCCTCGCTCCCTCTCTCTCTCTCCCTCGCTCCCTCTTTCTCTCTCCCTCGCTCCCTCTCTTTCTCTCTCCCTCGCTACCTCTCTCTCTCTCCCTCGCTACCTCTTTCTCTCTCCCTCGCTCCCTCTTCTCTCTCCCTCGCTCCCTCTCTCTCTCTCCTCTCTCTCTCTCTTCCCTCGCTCCCTCTTTCTCTCTCCCTGCAGGAGTCTGGTGTGAGTGCTGGGCTGTGAGGTAAAGATTAGGGAAGTCTGGGGATGCTGCCCCCCCACCCCTCCCCACGCTTACTCCCCCACCCTTCCCCCCCCCCTCACAGAGCTGCAGCCCTCACACAGCAGCACTGGGGTCACTGCTGTTAATTACAGAACCTGCATCTGTGATCCCTGCACACACACACACACACGCACACACACACACATACTGCCCTGAACACACGCACACACACACACACACACACTGCCCTGCACACACACACACACACATACTGCCCTGAACACACGCACACACACACACACACACATGCCCTGCACACACACACACACACATACTGCCCTGAACACACGCACACAACACACACACACACACTGCCCTGCACACACACACACACACATACTGCCCTGAACACACGCACACACACACACACACACTGCCCTGCACACACACACACACACATACTGCCCAGAACACACGCACACACACACACACACACACTGCCCTGCACACACACACACACACATACTGCCCTGAACACACGCACACACACACACACACACACTGCCCTGCACACACCACACTGCCCTGCACAACACACACACACTATCTGCCCTGAACACACGCACACACACACACACACACACTGCCCTGCACACACACACACACACATACTGCCCTGAACACACGCGCACACACACACACACTGCCCTGAACACACACACTGCACCATCACTCAGTGCATGCACACACACACTCACACACACGCTGCCCCGCACACACACACACACTCACACACACACACCTCATACACATGCAGCACACACATGCGCATTCACTTCAAGTTGTTAACACTCCCAAACACACTCAAGTCATTCACAAACACACATAAACACACCGCTTTAACATGTTCATTAGAATTCTTAGAACCCTCATTCACTCACTGTCCACAAATCACAGAAACAGCAGAAATAAACATTCACACACACACAAGCATGCACATACACCCACACTTGCACATGCGCGCGCGCGCGCAAACACACTTGCACATGCGGCACACACAAACACACACACACATCTTTATAAACAGCACATGTGCACACTCCTGGGTAGGGTAGCACCAGCGTTTTCTAAGTTCACCCTTAGGTTGGAAACCTAAAGATCACACTACAGGCTTAGAGCCCTCAAGGTTAGTTCACAACTAGGCAGCCACTAAATTTGGTTGCACCACAAGTGTCCTTAACACAAAACTAGTTAGTAGGGCGTGAAGTACCGTACAGTCAAACAATATCACGTTAATGTTGATTGAGCCAATCAGTGCACTCTATGATACGGAATGGATGTAACCGCAGCAACCAGTATGGCACCCAGTGCACCGCACCCCGCACCCCTAAATTCCCCCATAGGCTCTAACCGAGAAACTTGTGCCTTTTTCGAACAAACTAAGGGGCTTACAGTCATATTTTCAAACCAGTTAATACATACAACATGTGCAAAGGTCAGGTTTGTAGTTTTCAAGCAATTATTCAATATATTGAAATAGATCTGCCACTGAAACATTAACTTAGTAGTGATTGTAACGTAGTAGAGATTTCAGTTAAAACTAGGCTTATTTCTTACTTATGCACAAGCAGGTGCAATCGGGCCCTTGGAACACAGTGAAACACAGGCTCCCAGCCCCAACACCTGTGCTCTGATTCCCTGTGCTGTGCTACCCTGTGCTCTGATTCCCCGCTCTGATTCCCTCTGTTCTGATTCCCTGTGCTCTGCTACCCTGTGCTCTGATTCCCTCTGTTCTGATTCCCTGTGCAGCCTGGACTCTCCAGCAGTGGGGTAAGTTATCCTGGATAATGAGGACACTGGCCTCGGTCATATGGATTAAAATGACAATAAGAGAGAACAATGCTGCACATTAACAGGATGCCACTGCTGTGTTTGGAGCAGGGGAGAACAGACAGAGTCATGAGTGAGTACAGCAGGCCTGAGGAACAAGCAGGGATGAGAGCCTGCACACTCACATGCACACCCGCACACACACTCACACGCACACCTGCACACGAGCAGGCCCGCACGCTCACACGCTCACACATTCACACGCACACACGCACACCCGCACGCTCACACACACGCCCGCACGCTCACACATACACACACGCACGCACGCTCACACATATACACACACACGCACGCACGCTCACACACACGCACGCCTGAGGAATGAGCAGGGATGAGAGACTGCACACTCACATGCACACCCGCACACCAGCATGCCCGCGTGCTCACACACACGCCCGCATGCTCACACACTCACACGCACACATGCACACGCTCACACTCACACTCACACACACGCAACCCAGCATGACAGTTTAAAACACGCTCACACGCACGCACGCACGCACACACACACTCACACACGCACGCACGCACGCACACTCACACACACACAGGCAGACTCACACACGCACGCACACACACACACGCACGCTCACACACGCACACTCACACACACGCACACTCACACGCACACACACACACGCATGCACACACCACGCACACTCACACGCACGCTCACAGCACTTTTTTCCCAGAAATCCCAGCAGTATCAAAACTTCACTGAAAAAGGAGCAGGGAGGGGCTGCCAGCAAGAGAGGGAGGGCGAGAGAGAAAGCAAGAGAGAGACAGAGTGGGGAGAGGAGAGAGAGCTGGAGAGGGGGGGAGTGTGTGTGTGTGTGTGTGTGTGTATGCATGTGTGAGTAAGAGAGAGAGAGTGCGTGTGTGTGTGTGGCAGTGTGTCTGTATGCATGTGTGAGTAATGAGAGTGTGTGTGTGTGTGTGTAACTCTAGACTTTCTGGGGTAAAACTAGGCCGTGTACTGGTGTTATCTAAGCGACACACATCTGACCACACACTCTCACACACACTCCCTTTTTCCCCCTCCCCCTGTTCTCTCTCTCCCTCTTCCCCTCCCCCTCATCCCCCCACCCCTCTCTCTTCTCTCCCCCCTCTCCTCTCTCCCATCCCCCCTCCCCCTCTCTCTCCTGCCTCTCCCTCCCCACCCTCTCCTCTGTCTTCCCCTCTCTCGCTCTTCTCTCTTCCTCTTTTCCTCTCTTCCCCCTCACTCTCTCCTCTCTCCCATCCCCCCTCCCCTCTCTCCTGTCTCACCCACACCCTCCTGTCTCCCCTCTTTCTCCCTCTTCCTCTCCCCCTCCCTCTCACTCTCCTGTCTCCCCTTTATCTCTCTTCTCCTCCCCATCTCCCCCTCTCGCTCTCCCTCTTCCCTCTCACTCTTGCCCTCCCTCCCCCTCTTGCCCCCTCCCCTCTCCCCCTCTGCCCCTCCCCTCTCTCTCATCTCCCCCTTGCCTCCTCCCCCTCTCCCCTCCCCCACCCGGGCTCTATTTCTGGAATGCAGTGTCACTCAAGCTGCAGTAGATATCGGGCTGCGCTGATCGCGGCGCGTTCGTCGTTAGCATGCTCTGCGCCCCCCCCCCGAGCGCCGTCGCTCCGGCACAGAGACGCAGGGAGCAGCGCGTCACGCGGGATTCTGCAGCAGCAGCGACGAGCGCAGAACGACAGCCCGTTCCGCACGTCCCATCCCGTCCCTGCCCTGTCCCGTTCAGCGCCTCCCGCCCTGTCCCAGCCCTGTCCCGTTTAGCCTGTCCCGTCTGGCCCTGTCCTGTCCCATCCCAGCCACTCCCGCCCCGCACCTGGGTCCAGGTGAAAACCCCTGCGCCCCCCCCCGACCCCGACCCCAGCCGACCCCCGACAGGAGTGTCACACTTCACATGCGCTGTGTGACGTGGCATGCGATTGGCTGGCCACTGGGGCCACATCTGAGGTTCAGGGAAGCGTGTGGGACACTGTAGGCAGGTGGGGGGGACGGGGGAGTGGCCGGCTTCCCTTATTGGCCACAGTGCAGACGGGCTCGTACTTCCACGCCCACTACATGCGTGTGCCTGGTGCGCTCTGTAGGAGAGCGTGTTCTCTTTTCACCCTGCAGGGAGATAAACGCTGCTCCCCCACGCGGCCAGCACGACCAATCGGATGTCAGTGCTGGTGATGTCACAGTGACACCGCGTTCCCCCGGGGGCAGCAGGTGTCCCGTTCAGCGGCACAGCTGATGCTACTGAGGAGGGGGTGTGGGAACAGGACGGGGGGAGGAGGGGAGCTGAACTGAGGGGTGGAAAAACAGGGAAAGCGAGCCTGGAGGATTGTTTTTTTGGGTGGGGGGGGGGGTCTTACCTGAAAGAAGCCGGGGGGCATGGGTCCGCCAGGCATCCCGTCGTTCGGGGGCATGTTCCCCATGACCGGACTGGGGGCTGCCGCTGCGCTCTGCAACACAAAATAAAACCCTTCAGCGCTCAGAACACAAACAACACCCACCTCACACGCAACACATACAACATACAACACGCAACACACACAACACCCACCTCACACGCAACACATACAACATACAACACGCAACACACACAACACACATATCGCACGCAACACACACCTCACACGCAACACATACAACACACAACACACACCTCACACGCAACACATACAACATACAACATGCAACACACACCTCACACGCAACACATACAACATACAACACGCAACACACACAACACCCACCTCACACGCAACACATACAACATACAACACGCAACACACACAACACACATATTGCACGCAACACACACCTCACACGCAACACATACAACATACAACATGCAACACACACCTCACACGCAACACATACAACACGCAGCTCATCAGCTTTATTCCGCTCTGATCATCCTCTGGCCAATCAGGGCAGGACCGCGGTGCAGCGCATTTGGAGAGCGGACACACAGGCGCTGGGACACACAGACGCCTCGAGGCCCCCCCTCCCACTGGGGCCGGTAACAGACACACGCGTGTTGCACGTTTGCGTAAAATGCTAAAAGCCAGCGAGTATACTAAGGAGGGACACCTCCTCTCAGACAGTGAAACTGAGTTTCACTGCGAGGGCCCCTATCCCCCCCCCACCCCCCCGCCCCCCTCCCCCCGGTCCCCCGGCCCCTCCCCCCTGACTCCACCCCCAGGCCGGGCCTGTCGTTCGGTTCCCAGGCTGTCTATTCAACCGGCCTGCACCCTGCAAAGGGGATTACCCAGCAGCCCCCCGCCCCCTCCCCCGTAACCCGACCCCAGCCCAAACACCCCCACCACCCCTGACCCCACCGGGCCTGACTGAGGGGCCGGGGGTGGGGCGCGCATGCACTCACACACACACAGATCAGACTCTCTCTCACTCACACACACACACACACACACAGATCAGACTCTCTCACTCACACACGCAGACACACAGACTCTCTCACTCACACACACACACACACAGACACAGACACAGACTCTCTCACACACACACACACATACACAGACTCTCTCTCACTCACACACAGACACACACATACACAGACTCTCTCTCACACACACACACACACACACACACACACATACACAGACACAGTCTGTGCATACAGACGCACACAGACTCTCTCACACACGCACACACGTTCATTCACACACACACAGACTCTCACACATGAGCGCACACACTCACATTGGCACATGCAAACGCACACACACACACACGAGGGAGGGGCCTGTGTCCAGGTTACAGCTGCTGCCTCTCGTGTGAGGAAGAGAGCGTGCAGACAGAGAGCCTGGGAGAGGGAGGGAGAGAGGGAGAGAGAAAGGAGGAATGGAGCAGAGTCACCACCGGGTTTACTCAAGGAAGCTGGTGAGGGCCCCACTCTCACACACACTCTCCTACTGAGACCAACTCTGCACTGTCACCACGGAGACTCTCTCTGCAGCATCACAACTGACATTCTCTAAGACCCACTTTGCACTATCGCCATGGAGATCAACTGAGATCCACTCGGCCTCATCGCCATGGAGATCCCCCAGGACCCACTTTGCACCCTTCTCCATCACTGCAGAGATGAGGGATCCAATGTCAATAATCAATGTCAGACCGGCCATATTGGCCAGTGATGATGCCACCTGCATTTAATAACAGCTCAAATGCAAACTGCAGTTTCCACGTTCTTATATCCAGATTTTACCTCCAAGAGCAACTATGACACGGCAAGTCCAGACTGTCCACCGTGTGAATGCAGACATAACACGCACAACACCAGGACCAGAACCAGAACTGGAACCAGGACCAGAACCAGGACCAGGACCATAACCACAACTAGAACCAGAACCAGGAACAGGACCAGGACCAGGACCAGGACCAGGACCAGGACCAGGACCGGAACAGAACCAGGACCACAACCACAACTAGAACCAGAACCAGGAACAGGACCAAGACCAGGACCAGGACCTGGACCAGGACCAGGACCAGGACCTGCCACAGTAGCAGCTGCTGCCACAGCGCATATGGTCGAATAATCCCCACCATCCATGTCTACGATGGCCAATCTTTCCCTCGCTCAGGGTACATCCCTCTCCTGAGTGGCTGTTGGGTTTGTGGCACCATAGTGGCAGTTGGGCTGCCCGCAGAGAGGGGAGGCGTGGCACAGTGTGAGCCCTGACCCCGCCTGTGCCACGCCACGCCCCCTATCCCACGTTACCCCCGGCGACCACCGCCTCTTAGCTTGGCGCTCGACTGGCACACAGCCAAAAAAACGGGTGTATCACAGTCAACAGCAAACGGATCGATAACTGAAAGAGAAGACTGCCATTCCTACGTACTACCAGAGTCAACCCACTCCATCTTGGCATTCGCCTTCGAAATCACACAAAGCCCACTGTGAAAATCCCCACCGGTTCATTCGCTTTGCTGAACAAAAAAAAAAACGCAGAGCCAAAAAACAAAAAAGGGCGGCTTAAAAATACATCCAGCAACTACGTTTAATTCCGATCTTAATCAGGGAGGATACGCAAACAGCTGCCAAAGCTTTGGCTCCCAGCAGCCTTTGCGGCAGCGCACGCGTGCGGTTGGGGTGGGCCGGGGAGAGGGGAAGGGAGCGGGGCTGTTGCTGTTAGCTCAGCCTGCGAGCCTCCACTGCCGCCTCTCCCTGCCACTGTGTTTAGGTTAGCAAGCCATTAAAAATGCATGAGTGGCGTAGGCTGGGCTGGGCTGGGCTGGGCTGGGCTGGGCTGAGCTGAGCTGAGCTGAGCTGGGCTGGGCTGGGCTGGGCTGAGCTGAGCTGAGCTGAGCTGAGCTGAGCAGAGCTCGGTAACTGAGCCTGAAACTCAAAAGGCTGTGGGTTCAATTCCCAGTTGGGGTGCTACTGTAGTACCCAAGATACTTAACTTGAATTACCTCACTAAAACATCCAGCTGCATAAATGGTTTGTCCAAATGTAACATAAACACCGGTTCAATAAAATGTGTGGAGCAGCTCGCCATGCTGCATACTGGAGGTGCAGAGGAGTCCAGGCTGGACACAGTGCGGAACGCAGTGCTGAACACAGTGTTGGATGCAGTGCTGGATGCAGTAAACACAGTGCTGAACACAGTGTTGGATGCAGTGCTGGACGCAGTAAACACAGTGCTGAACGCAGTGCTGGATGCAGTGCCGGACACAGAGCTGAACGCAGTGCTGGATGCAGTAAACACAGTGCTGAACGCAGTGCTGGATGCAGTAAACACAGTGCTGAACGCAGTGCTGGATGCAGTGCCGGACACAGAGCTGAACACAGTGCAGAACGCAGTGCTGGATGCAGTGCTCAACGCAGTAAACACAGTGTTGGACGTAGTGCAGAACGCAGTGCTGAATGCAGTGCTCAACGCAGTAAACGCAGTACTGGACTGCAGGTAAGAGGCAGGATGGGCTGAAGGGCTCGTTCTCTGTGTTACGCACCCATGTGTTCCCATGTGCTTATTATGGTCTTAAAGATGCAGGGATATCAGACCCATACTGGGGTGTGCGTGTGTGTGTGTGTGTGGGGGTCACTGCGGTCAGCGGAGCCTGGGGTTTAGGCACGGTGGTGTCGCGGGAGGGGGGGGGAGGGGGGCGGCAGTTGGGGAGGGGGGCGGCCAGTCTCAGACGCTCCGCTCCTCTCCGCTCTCAGGTAGAGCTGCGAAAGGCCCCTTTCTCCTTGTTGCCATGACAACGCCGACCTCGGCTCTCCCTCTCCAGTGCCCATTAAAACCCTCAGGCCGTCAATCATCCCCCGGCCGGGGAGCGCGAGAGAGAGAGAGAGAGAGAGAGAGAGGGAGAGAGAGAGAGAGAGAGAGAGAGAGAGAGGGAGGAAAAAGAGAGAGAGGGATGGAGGGAGAATTTAAAGAAGCCTGTGGCTTTTGATAGCTTGCCTGTTTGCGCTCTCCCCCTCCCTCTCCCTCTCCCTCTCCCTCTCTCTCTCCCCCTCACTCCCTCACTCCCTGCTCCACGGTACTTAACCCTTTAAATGCCAGCACGCGCCGT
>NC_057936.1:7111544-7186544 GCF_018555375.3 Anguilla rostrata
ATAGTAGCCAGTTTTACAATACAAATTACACTTGATAATCGCATAACAAAGTATCGCAGTTCCAATAATTCTTTAAACACGTCTGTACTAACATATTTGAAGTTCATAATTGTTATATAGCTGCAATAAAAGTGGCATATTTAAGAACGTAAATCAAAAGCTGCATATAGTCAGCGATACACACAGTATTCAGACTCTTTCTTTGAACATAATGTACATCCTCGAAATCTGAGCAAACAGTGGAGCGACCCTCTATATGAATATGATGACAGGACGATGATAATATTATTATTATTATTATTATTATTATTATTATTATTATTATTATTAATAATAATAATAATAATAATAATTAGGCTGTGTTTGTTATGAGCGCTGAGGTGGTTACCCAGACGCTCAGTGATGTCACGGGTCATTTGTAGGCCTAATTCAGCCTGCCCGAGCCCAGCTGTTCCGAGCCGTGTTCCCCTCTCCCCCGACTTGGCCAGGAGGTTCACACAACATCGCGCACTTTACGGGAAAGACCACCAGCGGGACTTATTAAAAATGGAAAGAGTTTCTGGGAGGCTTGTGACCCAATATATTCCCCCTTTCTCTGTAATTCCTCCCTCCCCCTCCCTCTCAGCTCTCTCAGCTCTCTCACTCCCTTGCTCTCCATTCTCTCTTTTCCATTGTCTTGCTCGCTCTCCATTCTCTCGCCGAACTCTCTCCATTCTCCCTTCCTCTCCCTTTCTCCTTCTCTCGCTCTCTCTTCTCCTTCTCTCTCTCTCCTTCCCTCTTGGTTTTGCACAACTGGATTTTATTTCTGAAGAGCAGGAAAGGGGGGAGGGGTGGGGGGGAGAGAAAAAGGGGAGGAGAAAGAGAGGGGCACAGGGGCGGTGAGTGGGGAGGCGGTGAAGCAGCGATGCTCTCGACCCCAGAAAGAGCGCGATCTCTGGGAGGGCCGTTGGCGGGGTAGAGACGGTGTCCCCGGGCGCGCGCGGGTCGTTCTCCGGAATGCGCGTGCGCGTCGCAGAACGGCAGGATGTGCCTCCGTGGAACGGGCCGCAGGACAGGAAGGAGGAGACGCTCACACCCACCCTCGCCTCAACCCCTTTACTGCAGGTCTGGAGGGCCGGGAAAAGTCCTTGGAGTGTTTATGGCTTTTCACTGGGGGAGGGGGGGGGGGGGCTGGCACTCATGAATGTCAAAAAAGCAATTCAGTGCTCCGGATTCAAGACAAAGGAAATGAGGAGGTTTTTTTTCAACAGCGGCAAACATGACCCCCCAGTGACCCCCTGACTGCTGACAGAAATTTACTGACTACTTCTGCTACCACAACACTGACAGCATTACAGACCTGCACTGCATTCTCCTCACTGACAGCATTATAGACCTGCACTGCATTCTCAGCACTGACAGCATTACAGACCTGCACTGCATTCTCACCACTGACAGCATTACAGACCTGCACTGCATTCTCACCACTGACAGCATTACAGACCTGCACTGCATTCTCACCACTGACAGCATTACAGACCTGCACTGCATTCTCCCCACTGACAGCATTACAGACCTGCACTGCATTCTCCCCACTGACAGCATTACAGACCTGCACTGCATTCTCCCCACTGACAGTGTTACAGACCTGCACTGCATTCTCCCCACTGTCAGCATTACAGACCTGCACTGTATTCTCCCCACTGACAGCATTACAGACCTGCACTGCATTCTCCCCACTGACAGTGTTACAGACCTGCACTGCATTCTCCCCACTGACAGCGTTACAGACCTGCACTGTATTCTCCCCACTGACAGTGTTACAGACCTGCACTGCATTCTCCCCACTGACAGTGTTACAGACCTCATTCTGCACTGAGCTGAGGACAGCCCTCAAAGCAGCAGCAGCAGCAGAGAGAAAGAGAGAGACAGAGAAAGAAAGAGAGAGCCAGGGGAGGAAAAAGTGAGGGGGAGGGTTTCAGTAAAAGAAACAGAAGGAGTATAGGAGGGAAAGAAAGAAGGTGAACAACAGAAAATAGGAAGGAGAGGTGGGGGCGATCTCGGAGAAGGGTGGGCCAAAAAGCAGGAATAACACCAGCTAGGCTTTCACAAGCATCTCTACACTGCTCCTCTTCCTCACACCGCTCATCTCCCCTTCCCCACACTTCTCCTCTTCCTCACACCGCTCATCTCCCCTTCCCCACATTTCTCCTCTTCCTCACACCTCTCCCCTTCCACACACCTCCTCTCTCCCCTTCCCCACACTTCTCCTCTTCCTCACACCTCTCCCCTTCCTCACACCGCTCATCTCCTCTTCCTCACACCTCTCCCCTTCCTCACACCGCTCATCTCCCCTTCCCCACACTTATCCTCTTCCTCATACCTCTCCCCTTCCCCACACCTCTCCTCTTCCTCACCCCTCTCCTCTCCCGTCCTCTCAAAGGCAGCCCGTCGCTTTCCTCAGGACTGCGTTGGTAAGCAGGAGGCCAGCAGGACCCAGGAGGGCAGCGAGAGAGAGGGAGGAGAGGGGGAGGGGAGAGGGGAGAGAGGGAGGAGAGGGGGAGGGGGGAGGGGAGAGAGGGGGAGAGGGAGGAGGAGGGAGGGGGGAGGGGAGAGAGGGAGGAGAGGAGGCCACAGCCACATTCCTCAGACAATGGAGAGACTGTGGCGCTGTGTGAACTTTGAGGGCTTGGGGCACTGAGGGAGAGAGAGAGAGGGGGGAGGAGGGAGAGAGATTTGGGAGGGGGGAGGTAGGTGAAGGGGGGGGTGCAACGCTTGAGGAAAGTGGGTATGGGAATAAACAAAGCAAAGGATGACGGGAGAACTGGAACAGCAGGATACAGGAACAAGAAGTGTAACGGGAGGCACAGGAAGTGGGAAGGAGGAGCAACGAGTGGGGCGGAGCCAGGCGTGCCAATCCAGGGCCATCATTGCGAACAGGCCGCCAGTCACCGAGGCTACCTTTAACGAGCGTAGAGTGGACAACGATACCAGATATCTGTAAAAGTGTTATATGCGCATTTTAAAAGTGACAGGCTAGCCCAACAGAAGCACACAAGGCCATGCTGCTCATGAACACTGAAGCCTTCATCCCGGTTTGCTACGCTCACACCTAGCTGGGCTGCACAACCTTGTTCTCCTGCCACTGGTGGCTCCAGGGACAAAGCATTTATCTCCGAGGTGAGCATCAGATCCATACCCAAACCGGCATCATCACCCCACCCCCCCCCCCCCGTGATCTCAACAGCCAGAGAGGAACCGTACAGGACAAACAGGAGCGCAGGAATCGGGACGCGGGGATCCGTGGGAAGCGAGCGCACGCCCCAATTCGGCGGGTGACCCGGCACGCGCGTTCGGGAGCAAACTCAGCACGCGGCGTGGGGTCCCCGGGTGGCGGGAGAAACGGCGGAGCGGAAGTTACAGCCTTTGACGTCTTTCTTGGGTCAGCGGGACTGGAGCGGTGGGGGGTGGGTGGGGGGGGCAGACGCAGGGCGGTTGAAATTCAAACGGGCGGAACCGAGTCTCGTTACCATGACGCGCGGAAGGGCCCGGGCGGGTCAAGGGAAACAGGCAGCTACAGGGAAATACCCGCTGCCCCCCCCCACCCCCAGCCCCCCCCACCAATGGCAATCTCCACACGGCTCACCTGACACGCTCACCACCACATCTTCCGTCTGAGATCTAATAATAGACAAGAGAACGACAGACGACTCAAACGAACTCATTAGCATTCTTCCAACTCTCCGGCACTACCGGGAGACTGAAGCCTGAGAAATATAAAAAAATGAATAATCAATAATAATCAAATAAAATACCGTAATTACACGTGTACCACACGTGGGTGATGTTTGGCTGTGCGGTTTCTCGTTTGTTTCTGTTTTTATCTCCTCGTTTTGAAAAGAAAGCCCTTTCCTTTCTGTGGAATGCCCCTCCCCCAATTCCACCCCTCATCCCACCCCCCATCACCACGCCTTGTTTTGGGGAACTTCTGGTTTTGATTTGGGCTCTCCACCACCTCTTTTTCCTCCCCCTAACACCTCTACACCCCACCGCCCCGCCTCTCCAACGCTGTCCATTGTCTCCGACTGCGCAACACAAAATAACAGGTATTATTACACACAGGACTCGCGCACGCAGACGCACGCAGACAGACACAGACGCACGCAGACTGACTCAGGGAATCAAGGAGCACGTCCATAAATACACACAGACCCTCCCCATCTCTCTCCACACAAATACTAAAGTACGCACGCACACACACACTCACTCATACAGACTCACTCACTCACTCACTCACTCACTCACTCACTCACTCACTCACTCACTCACTCACTCACTCACTCACTCACTCACTCACTCACTCACTCACTCACTCACTCACTCACTCACTCACTCACTCACCCTCTCTCTCTCTCTCTCTCTCTCTCTCTCTCACAAACACACACAGGATAAAAAGCCTTGGCTTCAGTGAGTGTAACATCGTTTAGCCCTTCAGTCCAGTTCATAGGGAAACCCCCCAATAATTTGACTGACAGACGCTGTGTAACCACGCCAACCAGTATGAGTGTCAATACTGGCAGGCCTGCTTGCCCCCATCCCCACCACGACCGGAACTGCAACGAGCACGGCTGCTTATATAAGAGGATTTGGCCACACGCGCACATGCACACACACAACACACACACACACACACACACACACACACACACACACAAACAAGCAAGTGCGCACACACACAAACGCACATGCACACGCGCATACACACAAGCGCATATACACACACACGCACACACAAGCGCATATACACACACGCACACACACACACAAGCATATACACACACACATCCACACACACACTCACACAAGTGCACACACACTCACACAAATGTAAGCATAGCACACACACACACACACACACACACACACACACACAAACGTAAGCGCACACACACACACACACACACACAGATTTTAAAACACCGGATCCCAGAAGCCTCTCCGCATCAGCAGAGCTGAGATAGTGGGCCTGTTCCAGGGCCTCATTCACAAACCTCCACTGAGACACACAGAGCTCTGCTCCCTCTGCCTGCTGCAGTCTGCAGACCCAGGAATCTGAGTCAGTCAGTCTGTACACAGACACAGGGATCTGAGTCAGTCAGTCTGTCCACTGGGATCTGAGTCAGTCGGTCTGTACACAGGGATCTGAGCCAGTCAGTCTGTACACAGGAATCTGAGCCAGTCAGTCTGTACACAGGAATCTGAGCCAGTCAGTCTGTACACAGGAATCTGAGCCAGTCAGTCTGTACACAGGGATCTGAGTCAGTCAGTCTGTACACAGGGATCTGAGTCAGTCAGTCTGTACACAGGGATCTGAGTCAGTCAGTCTGTACACAGGGATCTGAGTCAGTCAGTCTGTACACAGGGATCTGAGTCAGTCGGTCTGTACACAGGGATCTGAGCCAGTCAGTCTGTACACAGGGATCTGAGTCAGTCAGTCTGTACACAGACACAGGTATCTAAGCCAATCAGTCTGTACACTGGGATCTGAGTCAGTCAGTCTGTACACAGGGATCTGAGCCAGTCAGTCTGTACACAGACACAAGAATCTGAGTCAGTCAGTCTGTACACAGGGATCTGAGCCAGACAGTCTGTACACAGGGATCTGAGCCAGTCAGTCTGTACACAGGGATCTGAGTCAGTCAGTCTGTACACAGGGATCTGAGCCAGTCAGTCTGTACACAGGGATCTGAGTCAGTCAGTCTGTACACAGGGATCTGAGTCAGTCAGTCTGTACACAGGGATCTGAGCCAGACAGTCTGTACACAGGGACTGAGCCAGACAGTCTGTACACAGGGACCTGAGCCAGACAGTCTGTACACAGGGATCTGAGTCAGACAGTCTGTACACAGGGATCTGAGTCAGACAGTCTGTACACAGGGATCTGAGTCAGACAGTCTGTACACAGGGACCTGAGTCAGACAGTCTGTACACAGGGACCTGAGTCAGACAGTCTGTACACAGGGACCTGAGTCAGACAGTCTGTACACAGGGACCTGAGTCAGACAGTCTGTACACAGGGATCTGAGCCAGACAGTCTGTACACAGGAATCTGAGTCAGTGGTCTGTACACTGGGATCTGAGCCAGTCAGTCTGTACACTGGGATCTGAGCCAGTCAGTCTGTACACAGGGATCTGAGCCAGTCAGTCTGTACACAGGAATCTGAGTCAGTCAGTCTGTACACAGACACAGGGATCTGAGCCAGTCAGTCTGTACACAGGGATCTGAGTCAGTCAGTCTGTACACAGATCCAGGAATCTGAGTCAGTCAGTCTGTACACAGATCCAGGTATCTGAGCCGGGTCACTAGCTGCCCAGTACATCCGGACCGAGCCACACAGTGACCGTGTGCCCAAGCGCACGGGACGCTGATGCTCAGGGGAATGGATTTCTGCCATTCACAAGCCCTGGACCGAGACAGAACGCTAATGCTAATCAACTAGCATCAATTAGAAATGAAAAATCTCAGACAGCAGACAGCGTAATGCCTGATGAGTTCAGACCTCCAGGCTGTGGGCTGACCTGAAAAGGAGGAGACACTAGGACCCAGGGGAAATGCCCGACACTCTCCCCCCACACATCCCCCCAATATGCACATGTGCACAGACACCCGAGCACGCAGACAGACACGCACACACACACACGCACGCACATGCACACATACGCACACCCTTGTGCACACACGATCACAAAGGCACCTCGCTCTCCATACACACACACACACACCACTACGACACGCACACACAAACACACACTCACACACACACACCAAACACACACACACAGACGCACACACACTCACACACACGCACACACACGCACACACATATACACACTCACATACACACACACAGCACGTGCACACACACATACATGGACACACACGCACATATACACACTCACATACACACACACCGACACGCACACACACCTCCCTCTCTCCTTCTCTCTCCTCTGCTTTATGCTAATTCTGCATGTGAACAGGAGCAGGCCACAGAGTCCCTGGAGGAGAAACGGGGTCGTCTGCCTCCACCCCCCCCCTCCACCTTCCACACCCCTCAGCCAATAGAGGCTGGGCATCAGGCAGCTCGCTGAAGCCGTTGTCATGGTGACAGGTCCTGTCTGCGCTCTGTCCCTCAGGCATCCCAGAACAAGAAGGCATGGTGTTTACGAGAGAGAGAGAGAGAGAGGGACCAAGAGAGGGAGTGAGAGAGAGGGAGACACAGAGAGAGGGAGTGAGTGAACAAGGTTAAGGGAGAGAGAGAGAGAAAGAGATTTGATGAGAGAAAGAAGAAAGAGAGAAGGAGCAAGAGAGGGAGAGAGAGAGGGAGTGAGCGAGAGAGGGTAAGGGAGGAGAGAAAGAGAATTGGTGAGAGAAAGAAGAAAGAGAGAGGGCGCAAGAGAGGGAGAGAAAGAAAGGGAGTGAGGGAGAGAGAAAACAGGAGTGAGTGAGAGGGTAAGAGGGAGAGAGACAGAAAGAGAGTTTGGTAAGAGAAAGAAGAGAGAGGGAAGGAGAGGGACTTGGTGAGAGAGTGAGAGGGAGAGTGAGAGAAAAGAGAGAGAGGGAATGAAAGGGAAAGAGAGAGAGAGAGAGAGAGCAGAAGAGTCAGAAAGTCAGAGAGGGCTGAACTGGCCTACTTAGTCACAGCCATTGTTCGGATGTCTGAGAGACGGGGTGCAGGGGCGCAGGGCTCTGGGCCGGGACGGGACGGGGGGTCTCACACGCGGACCAGACGCACAGGCATCTCACACCCCTATTTCAGGCACCTCCACCCCATCTCTGACCTTTACCGCCCCGCGCCAGACAGCCGAACTCCAGAGGGGGGGGGGGGGGGCGGGGGGCGGGGCGTCCCGTTCAGAGTAACTCCCGGGGGTGGAGGGCGTCACCCGAGGCGCGCGGATCGCTACGCCCCCTGCGAGCGTCACGCAACCAACCCCAAAAAAAAAAAAACGCTCCGCACCTGGCGCTGATTAAAATAAGGCCCATGGAAGCCCACTGCGGGACGGGCCCCGGAGGGCCCCGGGGATCACTGACGCACGGCCCCCTGCCGGGCCCCTGCGCGGGGGGGAACGTTCCATCTGAGCTCAAAACAAGACCAGGTCAAAACCTAGTATGCGGCTGGACCCGGCCGACCAATGGTGTAACTTCATCACTCACTCACTCACTCAGTCAGTCAGTCACAGACATTTGTGTTTATAGGGCTGTTGTGGTCCTGCCAAAAAACAACAAGGGCAAAAGAGCAAGAGCCCCGTGCGGGGGGGGCGGGCGACGTGCGCTCCCACCGCAGAGCTCCTCAACCGGGGCAGGTGCTCCGTCACACCCCCTATCCCACCCGCCCGCCTCGAGGCCGCTCAGGGGTGGCGGTTTCACATTTAACCCCTCCACTGCAGGCGACCGCGACAGGGCAGCCACACCCAAACACACACACGCGTGTGTGAGTGTGTGTGTGTGCGTGCGTGTGTGTGTGAGAGTGTGTGTGTGTGTGTGTGTGTGCGTGTGCGTGCGTGTGTGTGTGAGTGAGTGTGTGTGAGTGTGAGTGTGCGTGTGCGTGTGAGTGTGAGTGTGCGTGTGCGTGTGTGTGAGTGTGAGTGTGTGTGAGTGTGTGTGTGTGTGAGTGTGATGAGTGTGTGTGTGTGTGTGTGTGTGTGTGTGTGTGTGTGGTGTGTGCGTGTGTGTGTGTGTGTGTGTGTGTGTGTGTGTGTGAATGTGAGTGTGTGCGTGTGAGAACTCCTGGCAGTTAACCAAACGCAACGTAGCGGCGGCGGCGGCTAATTTCAGAGCGGTTTATTTACATCTACTGAAGGAGGGAGGGAAAAGAAAAAAGTAATTATATTAGGGCTCCTCCGTCTCGTAATGCTTTCACTTCTGCTCAGTCATTCCACTGATAGCTGCGTCCAACCAGCCCCGGTGCCAACCGCGTACCTGTACGCTAATTAATGCGAATCCTAGCTAAGTTGACCGTAATTAAACGACGCGCAATTAGCGCTCGAGTGCAGGTCGACAACAATGCGTCTGTTTAAAAAACGCGTTTGATCCGCTCGTTTGAGGAAATCAAGTGTTTAATGTTCGGTAATTAGTCACATCAATATCACTCACCGGAATAATAACAATTAACAAGGACGAGACAGGAAGCGAAAACAGAGGCTTTTCTTTTCCGCGACGGGTTATTTTTAGAACGCACATTTTTTTTAAAAACGCCCCCGATTCGCCAGTCCGCCGCGTCAGAGATGGGGGGGGCTCCTTCCTCTCGGCTTCCTGTCAGTTCCGCGCCGTCGGGGGTAAACACGAAGTGCACGTACGTCCCAAAAGAAACCGCAGACATACGGAGGCACAGGGCAGTGCGGGCTGGCGTAACTGCCCTGTAGAAATGCAGCTGTGTATATCATTACATTACGTTATTTGGCAGACGCTCTTATCCAGAGTGACGTACAAAGTGTGCAAACTTCAACATCGAACTTCAGCAGACAGCCACAGACAGTGTGGACGTGTTATTACCGCTTGTTAACATTCGCGATGCTTCCTCTCAAACTATAACCGCGAGGGCGGCTAGCTTCGCTCGTGGATCCCTGCGCATTGCGCAGTCCGACGGAAACGAGCACTGTGTTTTTCCCCACCTACCGTTCCTCTAGCGCTCCCGTTAGCGCTTTCGTTAGCGCACCCGTTAGCGCTCCCGTTAGCGCCTTAGCTCGTTAGCCACCTGTGCGCTGTAGCCGTGCTCCCGTTAGCGCTTTCGTTAGCGCACCGTTAGCGCTTTCGTTAGCGCACCCGTTAGCGCTCCCGTTAGCGCTTTCGTTAGCGCACCCGTTAGCGCTTTCGTTAGCGCACCCGTTAGCGCTTTCGTTAGCGCACCTGTTAGCGCTTTCGTTAGCGCACCCGTTAGCACTCCCATTAGCGCTTTGTTAGCGCACCCGTTAGCGCTCCCGTTAGCGCTTCGTTAGCGCACCGTTAGGTCGTTAGCCACTAGCACCCCATTACGCGTTAGCGCACGTTACGCTTAGCGCACCCGTTAGCGCTGAACTACGACAACAGCTCACGGCACACAAGACCAGAGAGGACAGCGCTCAATGCTGTGACCTCACGCCTGGAAACGGGGGGGCGTGTCGTCATCAGATGAGGAACAGGTGCCCCGTATCACGAAAGCAGGATTAGCGAGTTAGCCGGATAACCGCCCCGAGTAAAAACCCGGAACGGCTCTGTGTGACAGTCGGTCCATGTTCCAGATCTGGGACGGTTTCCGGGTTTTACTCAGTAATCCTGCTTTCGTGATGCAGGGCCCCGGGGCTCCCAGGACAAAAGGAGGAAAAACATCTGTGTTTTCTGCCTGCTGATGTTGAGGCTGGAAGGACACAGTGGGTAAGGAACTGGGCTTGTAACCGAAGGGTCGCAGGTTCGATTCCCGGGTAAGGACACTGCCGTTGTACCCTTGAGCAAGGTACTTAACCTGCATTGCTTCAGTATATATATCCAGCTGTATAAATGGATACAATGTAAAATGCTATGCAAAAAGTGTAAGTCGCTCTGGATAAGAGCGTCTGCTAAATGCCTGTAATGTAATGTAAAAGCCTGAGAAAGGACATGGATCATGAGTGAAATGGGGAAAGCACTTCTGTGAGCACCACCACACACGTAGAAAACAGAGAGGATCTCCACCAATCACAGAGCTTGTTGGTAAGAACACATAAAACAGGGCTGCCCAATACTATTCTTCCTGGAGATCTATTCCTGTTTTCACTCCAGCCCTACCAAAGCGCATCTCATTCAACTCAAAAGCTAGAGATCCCTTAGAGCTGCTAATTAGGAGAACCAGGTGTGCCAAATTAGGGTTGAAATGAAGAGAGTAGATTTTCAGGAGCAAGGTTGGACAGCTCTGACATGAAACAGCAGCAACAGTAGTTGGCACACTTTCAGGCGTTCTACAGGTATCCAGGAAAGCTATCCACCAATCCCGGCCGTCGTTGTTCCTTGCCGGTTGCTACCAACGAGCTCCGTGATTGGTGGAGCTCCTCTCGGTGTTCCGCCGGCCAGGCGACATCACAGCTGTCACGGCCATTTCATTATCGCTGAAGGAGGAGTGCCGCGAGTCGGGGGGACCCGAAAGACAGAGCGGAGGTCAGGAGCTCGGCGCGGAGGCTAAATCCCCCAGCAGCCCCCCCGGCTGAACCGAAGGCCTGTTATTGTGACTGCCGCTGTCGGGCCGATGGCTGTGTGAGCACCATGCAGGCAGCGGCAACCTGCCGGGCCGTCCGCCTGAGCCAGGGTCACTCCCCTGCCCAAGACTGCGAGGGGAGGAGAGGAGGAGAGGAGGGAGGGGGAGGGAGGGAGGGGCGTCCACCTGAGCCAGGTTCACTCCCCTGCCCAAGACTGCGAGGGAGGGAGAGGGAGGGGGAGGGAGGGAGGGGGGGGCGTCCACCTGAGCCAGGTTCACTCCCCTGCCCAAGACTGCGAGGGGGAGGGAGAGGGAGAGGGAGGGAGAGAGGGAGGGAGGGAGGGGGAGGGGGAGGGGGGCGTCCACCTGAGCCAGGGTCACTCCCCTGCCCAAGACTGCGAGGGGGAGGGAGAGGGAGGGAGGGAGGGGGAGGGGGGCGTCCACCTGAGCCAGGGTCACTCCCCTGCCCAAGACTGCGAGGGGGAGGGAGAGGGAGGGAGGGAGGGGGAGGGGGGCGTCCACCTGAGCCAGGTTCACTCCCCTGCCCAAGACTGCGGGGGGGAGGGGGAGGAGGGCAGTCACTGAGCTAGACTGTGTGTGTCAGTGTGTGTGTGTGTGAGGGTGGGAGTGTGTGTGTGTGTGTGTCGGTGTGTGATTGAGTAAGAGTGTGTGTGTGTTTGACAAAGAGAATGTGTGAGTGAGTGCGTGAGTGAGTGTGTGTGTGTATCTGTGTGAGAGACAGTGTGTGTGTGTGTGTGTGTGTATGCACAAGTGTGCATGTGAGTGATCAAAACAAAAGACAGAGAGAGAGCGGAAGAGAGAGGGAGAGGGAAATGCTAGATCTCAAGAAAAAAAGCTAGCCCTGTTCTTCAGCCTTCAAATCACAGTATTTATTACAGTTTTCAGATCTGAAACAACACGTCGTATTCTGATCATTTTTTGGGATGTTCTCTCAGAAAACACTCACTTACACACGCTCAGCACCCATTTCTAGAGCTGCATTTAATCTAATTAAATGAGCCCGTCTAAATCCCACAGCAGAAGTTACCACCGTGGGCACACAACTGACGCAAATAAATAAAATCTGAGGAAATATCAGGATTAGTTGTCCCCCAAAGACCTAACACAACCCAACCCAACCCAAGCCCCACCTCACATGCCCGGCCCCCACCCCCCACATCTGGTCCAAACAGGAATGAGTCCCCAAGCATAGCCCCCACCCCTCCCTCCCCTCCCCCTCCACCCGGGCCGCCACGGAGCAAAGAGGGGAGAAATCCCTGGGTGGGTCGGCCAGATTAAACTGCCTCTATAATCCGCTTGGCTTTTACCTCCTCGTCCTCAACAGAGAGAGAGAGAGAGGGGGGGACAGAAAGAGAGTGGGGGAGAGAGTGAGAGAGACAGAGAGAGGGGGAGAGGGAGGAGAGAGTGAGAGAGACAGAGAGGGGGAGGGGGAGGAGAGAATGGGGGGAGGGGAGAGAGTAGAGAGACAGAGAGGGGGAGGGGGAGAGGGAGGAGAGAGTGAAAGAGAACGTGGGGGAGGGGAGAGAGTGAGAGAGAGAGTGGGGGTGAGAGCGGGAGTAGGGGAGAGGGTGGAATAAGACAGAGTGAAAGTGAGAGGGAGTGGGGGAGAGAGGGAGACACAACAACAAGAGCAGAGGGGGGGACATGGGGGACAAGCTGAGAAGAATGGAGAGTTATAGAAATACAGAAATAGAGAAATAAATTTAACTGGAGGGAGAAAAGCAGGGAAAGTAACATGCGAGAATCGGGGGGGTTGGAGGTGGGGGGGGGGTAGCATAACGACACGCTCGCAACGGAAGGGAGGAGGGGAGGAAGAGGATGAAGGTGAAACCCCCGTACCACGGAACCTGTCCAGACACGCGTTCATGTGCCAGACATTCGCTTCCCCAACTAATGACTAAAAACAAGGGACGAGGGCCGGTGTGGCGTTTATTCATTTCTGCGTTCGTATTTTTAAAAGATAAACAAATAAATAAATAAGTTTAAAAAATAAGAACAAACAGAAAGCGAGGGAGAAGCCTCCCTTCGATTAGCCTACGTTAGCGCTGGCGCTAGCCTCCGCCTTGGCCGTGCGGCTGGAGCTCGCTAGCTCGTTCGCTCGCTTAGCCAGCGTTAGCGCTGGCGCTAGCCTCCGCCTTGGCCGTGCGGCTGGAGCTCGCTAGCTCGTTCGCTCGCTAGCTCGCCTCGGCAGAAGCACTCTCCAGCGCCGGTTAAGTGCGTCCTCGCCGGCTAACAACACGTCAAGCACCATGAGACGCCCACATGGTCCGGAGCGTCGAGTGTTTACACAACAGGAGGAATAACCTTCCAGCGGCACGGCGCACAGCTGCTGGCCGTGTGCGGAGCATGCGGGCCGGAGAGAGGAGGAGAGAGGAGAAGGGCCTTTCTCCTAGACGTACGGGGGGCCAGGACGGGCTCTTACCGCGACCGGACCGAACCGGGACTGAACCGGACTGAACCGGACCGGACCAAACCGGCCCACACCGGCCCGAACCGGACTGAACCAGACCAGACCAAACCGGCACAAACCAGCCCGAACTGGACTGAACCAAACCGGCCCAAACCGGCCCAAACAGGCCTGCACTGGCAACGTGCGCAGCTATTTCAGGCAGGCTATCTTTACAGGTACGGCAAAGGGCTCCTGTCATTGTGTTTCAATGGGGAAATCTATTTCCAGGACATGACGAATTTCAGACTGTCGAGGGGCTCGTGACGGCAGCATTCGAATCTGAGGGCAGAGCAAGCCCTCTTCGCACGGGGCGTGGGGGGGTGTTCACCCTCCTCCCCCTCCCCAGTGGAAAAAGGGCCCATGGTGCAACAGACAGGAAGTAGGAGAACACGGGAGAAATGGCTGTGATATACGAGCAGGGATCCTCAAAAAAAAAAGGAAAACAAAAGATGGGAAGGGGGAGGGGGGAGGGGCAATGGGATGCACCCTGGGGTAATAAAACCAGGGGGTGGAACGGGGGCAGTTCAGTAAAGGGAAGCCGAATTTTTTTTAACATCCTTGGGAGGACTAAAGACTGCCATCAGTATTTGAGGAACAGACTGCAGCTACAGACAGCCATGTTCCACACGCCAATATGGCGCCATCTTCCTTGCTCTGAAAGCAGACGGAGTACTCACTCGCACACCGGCAAACGCTGGCCTGTGGATTTTTCAGGATGCACCGTCTCAGCGGAAGAATTTCTTTGCCAGGCACACAATCACATGAAGACATTATTCTTTATTCCTTTTCTTTTTTCTTTCTCTATTCTGTCTCTCTTTTTTTTTTTTACCCTGCAACCTGGCCAAGCCAGTTGGATGCGAGCGTACTACATTCTTCTCACCATCTTTCTCAAAGAAACGTAGACGTTGCCGTTGAATTATAATATTTTTTTTTGTCGAAATGTCCCTCAAGCAGAGCGCGGAATTCCAAAAATGATCACGATGCAACAAAAGCGACCGACGAATCGGGTGGTCCCATTGGAAATGGGGCCGACTGCGGTCACTTGCACTGGAGCCCCACATCACCCCCGTCCCGTGGGAGAGGTTTGGGCAAATGTCAGAGGGCCGTCTGTCTGTCTGTCTCTCTCTCTCTCTCAGTGAAGGTTCCAGTTTGGACCGGTCACGGTCCACAGGAAAGGGCCGGTTTGGACCGGTCACGGTGCACAGGAAAGGTCCGGTTTGGACCGGTCACGGTGCACAGGAAAGGTCCGGTTTGGACCGGTCACGGTGCACAGGAAAGGTCCGGTTTGGACCGGTCACGGTGCACAGGAAAGGTCCGGTTTGGACCGGTCGCGGAGCACAGGTCTGGCGGTCAGGGGGAACGCTGTGGAACAGCCACAAACTGCCTTAACCACCCAAAAAGCTGAACAAGCAGACCTACAGCAACCCTAACCCTAACCCTAACCCTAACCCAACCCTAAACCTAACCCTAACCCTAACCCTAACCCCAACCCTAACCCTAACCCCAACCCTAACCCTAACCCTAACCCTAACCCCAACCCTAACCCTAACCCCAACCCTAACCCTAACCCTAACCCTAACCCTAACCCTAACCCAACCCTAACCCTAACCCTACAGCAACACAATAACCCAAGGTTTTTATGGTGCTTGTAATGTCCTTATACAAATATATGAAATACAGAAAGTAAATGAAATAAAAACATTTTTAAAAATACATTATATATAATATGAATGTATTTTTGAGCGAGCGTCTTCCGCATGCAGGCCCAGAACATTCTGGGGCTGTTTCCATCAGCAGTGGCACAGGGATGAGGGGACCCATGTTTCCATCAGCAGTGGCACAGGGATGAGGGGACCCATGTTCCCATCAGCAGCAGCACAGGGATGAGGGGACCCATGTTCCCATCAGCAGTAGCACAGGGATGAGGGGACCCATGTTTCCATCAGCAGCAGCACAGGGATGAGGGGACCCATGTTCCCATCAGCAGCAGCACAGGGATGAGGGGACCCATGTTTCCATCGGCAGTGGCACAGGGATGAGGGGACCCATGTTCCCATCAGCAGCAGCACAGGGATGAGGGGACCCATGTTTCCATCAGCAGTAGCACAGGGATGAGGGGACCCATGTTCCCATCAGCAGCAGCACAGGGATGAGGGGACCCATGTTCCCATCAGCAGTAGCACAGGGATGAGGGGACCCAGTTGCTGATACGGCTGGTTTATTTTACGACTCCTCTCGTACACTCAGCGCACACACAAACACACACAAACACACACAAACACGCACGCACGATGGGTTCTCTCGTTTCTCCGCAAGAACATCGATCGGATCGGCACCTAATGTGGCCACGGTAAAGCACAGGGACCAACAGGGAGACATGCACACACACACACACACACACACCAGCCGATATCCTCAGCATATCGGGGACAACTCGGGGGCGGGGGAAGGAAAGGAAAGGCCTGCTCCGCACGTGCTCAGTTCGCACGGGCACACCGCCCCCCCCCCGCCCCCCCAGCCCGGCTGGGTAAGGCTGCCGGTGTGAACCCCTCTGACGGGGCCCATTACGATGAATAATTGAATGCCAAATGAAGACAAATGATATGATTGCGCGACGAGCGGCGGCCGTCGATGCCCCTGTCTTGGTGGTGCCCATTCAATGGCATTGATCAGCTTTACAACCCAAGCAGCCGGCCAGGAAACTAAATGGCTTCGATCGATGCTACTTAACGGATTATTGACCGGCGACTGGTTTCTCCCAAAGAACAAAATAAAAATGGAAAACGAAAGGAAAAAAAAAAAATGAAATAAAATAATGGAAAGAAAACAAATGCCTCTGTCTGAAATCTGCTCATTTGATTCACTGCAGGATAAATTGGAGAGAGAGAGAGAGAAATGGGAGGAAGATGAGGGAGCGAAGAGGGGAGGTGGGGCGACGAATCGGTGTCAGAGGCGAGACCTTCGGGCCAGGGGATTGGATCGGGCGATGTCAAGCATGAACAGCTAGCCCCACACGGGCGATGGATTCGAACCGGGGTCCGTGGCCAGAGAAACATCAGCTATACCCAGGGCCGTTTCCCAAACAGCGCACTCGCCTACTACCGAGTACACAAGATGTACGCAAGCTGTATACAACTTGTATACTCAATAGTAGGCAAGTGTGCAAATTTGGACACGGTCCCCAGGTCTCCCCACGAGCTGAGATACTGACCCGCGTTTGAGAGCCGCAAAGAGGACGTAGAAATCATTTTCATTAACCACCGACAAGTCCTCCTCACACTGCCCATCACCACAGTGAGAGGCCCTCTAGTCCTCGACACTGGATATCTATGGTTACCATAGATATTCGATGCAGGCTAATGTGCATATCAGAGTTTCAGCAGGAAACCGACGCACAGGTTAGCTGGTGTGATGGGCTCCAGCTAGCTTTGCTGTACTCTGCACACCAGTACTGCAGAGACACAATGAAGGGGAAAATGGAGAGCAGTCTGTAGAGTAAAGGCGGGGGGGGGGGGCGGGGGGGTTGGGGTTGGGGGAGAGGGTGGGTTTTGGGGGCTGGGGAGGGAGGGAGGGGGCAGGGGGGGTCCATAACACCCTGACGGTCCCAGAGGTCCCCAACCCCAGCACTGCTTTACATATACAGCACGGCGTTACCATGGTGACCGAGCCTAACTCCGAGGGCTGACCCAAGAGGCACATTGCGCGTGTGTGTGTGTGAGCGTGCGTGCGCGCGTGTGTGTGTGTGAGAGCGTGCGATGCCTCCCACCATTTCCAGGGATAAGAATCTTAAAATGAACCGGTGTGTCTGTTGTACACGTTTTTTTTTTTCTCCGCTCTGCTCTGCTCGCGATTCCGGAGACGTACGCCGGTCTATTAATGGGTCTGGCGGTGCGGGCTCTCCGGTAAGAGCACTCCGGTTCCCGGCGCAGCGTGTGATTAATTGTTACGGTGGACGCACCGGCACAGCGTGTGCCGTGCTGCACGGGCACCGCGGCGTGGCTAGGTGTGCGCGCGAGGGGCACACATCCTTACAGAAATACCATCTATCATTTATTATCATTTATTTATGGAGGCGGCTGAATTACAGTGTGTGTGTGTGTGTGTGTGTGTATGTGTGCGTGCGTGTGTGCGTGTGTGTGTGTGCGTGTGTGCGAGCTTGTGTGTGTGTGTGTGTGTGCGAGCTTGTGTGTGTGTGCGTGTGTGTGTGCGAGCGTGCTGTGTGTGTGTGGTGTGTGAGCTTGTGTGTGTGTGCGTGTGCAGTGTGTGTGTGTGCGTGTGTGAGCTGTGTGTGTGTCGTGTGTGAGCTTGGTGTGTGTGTGCGTGTGTGTGAGCGTGTGTGTGTGCGCTGAGTGTGTGCGGCTGTGTGTGGTGTGGTGTGTGGCAGCTTGTGTGTGTGTGCGGATGCTGTGCGTGGCTGTGTGTGTGCTGTCGTGTTCGTGCTGCGAGTGGTCAGTGCGTACGTGTGTCAATTGGCCTCAGTCTAGTGTCATGAGTGTTGCATCTATTCGAGACTGCTTAATCAGCGTCATCAGAAGAGGAAAGTCATTAGAGGAGGAGAGAGAGAAGGAGAGAGAGAGGGAAGAGAGAGAGATAGAGAGGAAGGGAGAGGGGGAGAGGGATAGTAGAAGGCGAGTTGAATTTTCTATTTTTCTTATTTTGCTTGGTGAAAATAGTCTCCAGCGATTTTTGCAGTTTCATCCTTAATAAAAAATAAATAAATAAAAACCTATTCCATATATTTTTTTTTAAGCACCATTCTCTTGTTAACCCTTTGCGCTGGAAAAGTAAGCAAGTTCTTCCATTCCGCACACTAATATCACACCCTGCTCCAGGCACAAGTTTGCTGAGGGTGAATAAATGTGCTTCTGGGGAAAGGTCTCCAAATTAGATGCTTAATGACGCAGGTTTATGTGCTTTTTTTCCCTCTACCTGCCTTTATACAGATTTAGGCTACGTGGTTCACCCTCAAATCCGTGCCAGAATTTAGCTCATTTAAATAATGGCATAGTTTATTATTGTTTTTATTTTTTTTAAATCATGAACACTTATGGCCTTAAGCTGGTAATGGTATGCTGCAACAACAAAAAAAATCAGTTTTGAAACAGTTCTCCAGCAAAATTAGTTCTAATTTTCGTTTTGTTTTCTTATCTCAGCTCACGACAGCATTCACAGGAGACTGATGTCCACCGTGCCGCAAGATTCATCTGCAAATGCGGTTCGTCCGGAGCACCGCTGCATAAAATTAAAATTAAAAAAGAACTTTTAAATTTTAGTCATGTGGGAAAATAATTTTTTTGCACTGAGCGAAAGGGAGAAGGAGAGAGTGTGTGGCAGGGGAGGAGGAAGAGGGAGAGAGGATGAGAGAGAGAGAGAGAGGGGGGAGAGGGAGAGAGGGGAGAGAGAGAGAGAGAGAGAGAGAGAGAGAGAGAGAGAGAAACAACACTGCAGAAACAACTGGGGATCTCAAAGCAGGTTTAACATTATGAGAATTTAAGGATCAAAAAGAATGATATTTTATTCGAAATTGCTGGTACGAGTGGCACAAAAATAAGATGTATCATTTTCATTATTGACTTTGCAGTTAAAGGCCCACATGTGACATGAAACAGACACCCGCGTAAGCCAGGCCAACCGAGAGAGACAGACCATTACTCATAGACACGGGGCAGGACCCCCTGGACAGGGTAAACGCGCCAAAATATGCACCTTTCAACTCAACCGCATTCCAAACAGGGTCACCCGACCCGACAGCAACACTGTGTTTATTTGAAAGAATAATAACCGTTTTTGTGTTTTAAAAAAAACGGTTACGGTCAGCTCTCGTGCCAGGTGAAAATTAAAGGAGACAGCGTTGCTTGTTCAAAAGCACCAACACTGTACAGAATGCAAACCTTTCCATGCTATCGTTCTGCTAAATGTTAAACTTAATCACTGCCACAACTCTCCAACAGGGAAAGCTTGCAGAATAAGGAAACTTAAAACACATCCCAATGTTAATATATTTAACTTGATTTAACTTATGCGATTCAAAAACAAACCTACAAAGTACTTCTCCAGCTAAACGGTTCAGACTAAGCATAATTAATTACTCATCACACGTCACGTCAAACGAAACAAATGCTCACAGTACAGTGAAATAGTTACAAATAAATTGTATTTGTATTCTTAACTGGGTTACTCATTCCCAATGCTACCACTGAGGCTAGCTGCTCCAGAACGTCTAAGTGCCATCTACGCGTCGTAAACCAGAGACTCGGCCTCCAGGGTTCCTCAATTCAGTGCCTTAAGGGCCAAGTCTGCGAGGTTTCTGCTCTCTAAGTAACAAACAATCTGTTCCAGGAGTGGTGAAATTGGTTTAATTAAAGCTGCCCCGAGCGGAGCCAAGTGATTAAGTGTGTGGGTGAAAAAGGAATCCTAAGACGCAGTAAGAACAAAAAGGTGCTCACTCTTAAACCAGGTACAAAACGGCCTTAAGATAAAGGTAAGGTTAAGCCAGTCAACATGAGCCATTCACACACGTAGTAGTTGGAAAACAGATCATAGCATTCGTACCGTTTAACACACCTCAACTCCTCTTGTTTCTGGCTCTCCGCGACATAGCTTTCTTACTTGTTAAGCGTTACCTCAGGATAAACGCCCATGCATCATTTTAAGTGTTACTTTATGTAATAAAAATGATTTATATGCAGTATTTTTCTACATAGCACTAAAGTTCTGTTGTGCATTTACTCTTTTTCAATTTCGTCAAAAAAAGCAACACAGTACATTAGACGCAACAATGGCCGTAATGGCGGCGATTGTTGCCGCAATCCGGGCGCGTGCATGCTGAAGTACTACTGCGGCTCAAGGCTATTAATCTTGCCGCCGGGCCCGGTTGCTTATGAACAACGACAATTACACACTCGCGCATCTATGAAAATTCCATTTCTGGCACGTCATAAAACTCTCCTGTCCAGCGTCAGGTTTCGCGACGGTGAAGGTGACGAAGGAAGACTGCCCAGAACCAGTGGACACCGACCTTCCGACAACCTGACGTTCCAGTAGCAGTTTCCCACACACAAGAGGAAGGCAGGAGCCTTGGTGGAAGACATAAAATTGCACCGAGATGCAAATCCAAAACAGACGAAGGCAGAAAACAAAACAAAAACAAACTACCACCACCGGCCAGGAGACACAAAAGGTTATCCAGCTGATGCGCAAAGAACAGTTTTTATTTAATCTGATCGCCACAATAAAGACAAGACGTGTATAAACAGTCACTCACATGTAAAATATTTAACCTATGTTTATTTAGATTTTTCTTTAAAAAATAAATAATAAAAAAAACCCTGTAATGAGAGGTTTCTTTCACTGCAGACCATCCATTCGGCACTTTAGTGCATTCCTGGCAGAACTGCGCCGGCTAACAGTTTATTTCCCATGGGTTTTTGTCAGCATTCTTATGGATCAGCTTAAGGTGTTGTATACAGCACTGTTCGTGCTAGCTACTGTCACATACAACTTAATTTAATCAATGCCACTCCTACACATTTCACATTGTTTTCGAATGCAATCTCAATTCAAATGTACATTCTGCAATAAACAGATGCAGGGAAGATTGCTTCTTTAGGTATGTATGCGATATGGGAGTGAATAAGTAAGGAGGTGAATAAATAACCGGATAAATAAATAAGGAGTCTTCCTCCGCAGCGGCACGCGATCTCTGCTGAGCCTTTTAGCGCCGCTTCCTCCCTCCTCCCGCCCCCAGACAATATGGAACAGACAGTAATCTGTCCGCGCGCTGAACGGATTAGAGCAACAAGCACAGCATCCCCCAAACCAGGTCAGCCTGTCAGAGAGGCTGTGCTGCTTTTCGTCTCTTGCTTCCCTCTTCTCTCACTCTCGCTCACTCTCTATCTCTCTCTCACTCTCTCCCCCCTCCCTGCATTCTCTCCATCTCCGCCTCACACCATCCAACCGTGAACCAGCGTGTTTTACCTACTAATTGTACACCGAGATTTCTCAAACTCCGCACACGCTAATTATTCATGCTGTTACTTATGCTTCCTGTAAATTCTCTGGCTGTTGTTTTGGGAGAGCAGAACGCTGTGTGTGTGTGTGTGTGTATATATATACACACACACACCTTTCGGTGACCCGATAAACTGTATAACAATTACGCAATTTTACATGAACATTATGGACAGGAAGTATACGATACAAACAGGTGATCGCGTTTGCTCTCCGGAGAATCGTTAAGGGACTCAGTTTTACCGTAAATAGTGTTACCGAGAACCGTTATTAGACACAGTTTTACTATAAATAAAACAATTTGGTCGACACAGTAAATTACATTCAACTGGACCTTTATTTTAGGGGTTGTGCGGTTGTTAGTTTTACAAGAACGTGACCCCAAGAATGTGGCATTCTGGACTTAAACTGCAGTATTCTGGTCCGTCAGTAAATGCAAACGCTTGGCTAATCCTGGCCCATCATCCAGAACAATTAGTCACTACACTACTACATTACACCCACACACTCACAACACAGACAGTGAACTCTTCTGTCAGACTACCTTTTAAACACGAAGGCATTACCGTTGTTACAGTGTGCTCCTGACACCAATCTGCAGAGTAAAAACGCAGAAAACTACTCGGAGACCAACTCTTACGAACTAACCACGTGAAATCCAGCAAATAAACTATGCGTAATTACGCGTTTTTTATTAGCTCCAATTTCAACAATTATACCGACCCAATTTCGCAGTGAATGATACTGCACACATCCATACACTGTGTTAACAGCGAATTATGTAAATGAGTGAAATTTATGGTTGTAGAAATGCGTTTCACCTCTGAAATGCCACTTATGGTACTCCCAGTACTGAATGAAATGGGTCTCGCAGCAAAACGTGACCTAAATCAAAGCCGGGAAAAAAATATGTATTAACACTTCGGATTATTGGAACGTTCATCTGTTTTACAGCAGTACTTAAGACAAATTTAAACACTTTTTTTGGTCCAAAGTAGCCTGTGAACATGTGCGTTTGTTATCCTTGCCTCTCTCTGACTTGTTCAGACTTCATCTCCGGGATGCTTTAGGGTGTATTGCTTTTTTCCCACCAAACGCAGAGAGGGTTATGGTTTAGTTCTTACTAGCCACAACACAAATCCCTAACAACAGTGAAGTTAAGAATCGTAAAACTGAACTGTTTTATAGAGCGGTGATTACTACACTTATCTTGATAGACAACTAGCTTGTGATGACTATGCAGTGGCATCTGTCAGAACTGAACACCATTTGTTGTGCGAGTTTGCAATTAATGCACAGTATTTACACGACTAGTTCTGCCATAAAATTATTACAGAGAGAAAGTTCTTAGTCATTGTTATGAGGATTTTTTAATTAAAGACCGGACAGCTGCAAGGTTGGAAAACCTCCACTGTAAACAGATTTGAGATTCGTAATGCCGATATGAGACAGCATTTAAATTCTATTGGGATAGCGCTTAAATATACCCTCGTAATCTGTTAAATGAATCACGCGTGTTGAAACAAGCCCTTGGCATTTTCTCTTGTCTGCAGACTCATAGCTACAAGCTACTTTCAATGGCTACTTTAAATACTTCGTCTACTAATAGCAATATGAACTCGTACAACTAGACATACTTTCATATCTTTAGGCATGACAGCCTTGATGACTCGAAATTAACATGAGCTAGCTTGCAGACCTAACTGCATCTGAAATTATTGCTCATAGTCTGCATTCCGTCTGGAATACCAGATCTACCTTTCTAGATATGCAGCATTCTAGTAGATTTTGGAGCAGTTTCACAAGCAAAGAGTAAGCCTTCTCCTGGTCTAAAATGCACAGGCATATAACAAGAAAAAAAATATTTTTTTATTTTACAGTAAAAATATTACTGTTCTAGAACTTTATTTTCCAATGTTTTAATAAATAAATACCTGGTGGTTGCGGGGGGATTTTTTTGGTTTTCCAATGTATACTGAGGCACTTATTAATAGAATTTTGTTTTCCTTAATTTTATTTTTGAACATAAAATGTAACTTTTGAACATAAAATGTAAACTGATGGCCAAAATATTATATGGTTGAAATATTCCTCGTGGTTTCAGTTTTCTTTCACGATTGCAAGTCCAAGTGCAACCCCCATTTCCTATTCGCTCTCCCTAAGGTAGAATAAATACACTGCAGAGAATTCTAACTCTGCCGAACAGCTGAAAACCTGACCGTATCCGTTATGTCGGTTTTTCCGTTCTGGATGGAAACCCCTATCGCGTGCGTCTCGCTTCCCGGCAACGGGAAAGAAGCGCGAGCCTGACAGAATGCTGCGGAGGAGCTGCAGGTTGACAGCGCGGCGCAGAGCCGGCACGGCTAATGCATTGCTCCTGCAGCTGAATGCGGTGTTGCCAAGGTACAGAGGGAGACAGGTGCATGCCGAACCACAAAGGTAATCATTTGGTCAGGGGGGAGCCGTTTCACTCGAAAAATGAAAGCCCGCGGAAGTATATGGTATAAAAATAATAATTACTGTGCATTAAATTCACTGTCTGTAAATATGCCCCAGACAGCAGTAAAGTGACGCATGTGAACCAGAGCAAGGCTCTCATCAGCACTGCCTCCCTCATCGCTCAGACAGACACCGTGTGTGAACTGCCTGAGTGTGTGTGTGTGTGTGCGTGCGTGTGCGTGTGCGTGCGCGCGTGGCGGGGGGGTGGGGGTTCATAAAAAGAAGTCTCTGTGAGGATAGGTTATTATTTCTGTAAGGTATCATTTACGTTCCGTTTAAAAACAAAATGAAAACATTTTGACAAGGTCGAGCAACGAAATGAAACGCGATCCACACGACGTAACAATGATTTTTATCGTTCTTTATGAAGTCCGTCAAAACAATGGCTACCACCGACTAACCTCACGACTTCCCCCGTTTGGCTACGGAACAAACTGTTTTCAGTGAATAGTTTCCGGAGTTCAGACAGCTGTTCAGATGACACCGGGTGTCCAAAAAGTGACAGATTTGGAACTCCTACTTTCCTCAAACCGGTGCATCTGAATGAAAAGGATCAATTACGTCATTTATCCGGCTTCTGTTACTCGAACAGGTAAACTTGGACATTTTCAGTTTAAGACAAACGTTAGTGCACTGCCCGGATGTTTGTCTACATCTCTAGCATATTAGATATAGAAAAGACTGGATAAAACTTCATTACCACTTAGTCAACCCATTTTATTTGAAACTGACAACATGTAAAAATGCTTGTACCTTTTTAGTGCCAAGAAAGTTTATATATATATATATATATATATATATATATATATATATATATAAACTGTGTGTGTGCGTGTGTGTTTTGTGGGGACACTTCCATTTAAATAAAATAATTGTTTACGGCAGAAAAATTACTTAATAGCATGATGCAGCAGGGCCATAATACTTTTTCCCCCCAGGAGCAAGAGCATCAAAGTGGAAAAATGATACTCTACTCGAAGACCAACTTCAATATCACTGCTTTGTTGGCCTTTCTGATGGTTCAAACTTCCCAGGGGCTTGTTACTTGACACAAATACACTGTTTATCATTATAAAAGTACAACAGCATTCCTGACTGAAACCTGTAAGTGTATAATATACACGCATATACATATACACGTATATACAGACAGACAGAAACACACTTCCTCTCTGGGGCTATACCTGAGAAAGTGGGCGTGTCTGAGAAAAAAAAGTTTGACGCAAAACCTTTGATATTTGGTGATTTCATGTCAAGGAAGTTATTCATGAAATTTGTGGTAATTTTTGGCCAACCTGTTTATCAGCTTAAATGAACGGACTTGCTTGACTGGCATTTACTGGTAAAACACCATCGTTCAACTTTTTAATGCCGCTGCCCACTTATGAGCGCACGTGATAACACGGCTTTCGAATGAACGTCCCTGCGGGAGGAGTTACCTAGACACCGATTCCGTATTATGACCTCACTTCCTCAAAACGAAAACTGTGGAATATCTGCAAATCGCTTCAAACCGATGAGAAAACTTCTGGGATCAAAGACAATGTGGAATCGGAACGTCAATGCTAGGACACAGGAAATGATCCTCCCCAGGTAACGCAAAGCGTTCTGACAACGTCGCCGCCACGTTGTGTCAATGTTATAAACTAGCCAAAACGTTCCAATAACACTGGGAGAACATTCTGCGTTGGGTCTGTGTCACCTGTCGCGTGTGTAAACTGTAGTCCTGTAGTGATTAATACACTTTCCCTCCATTTTCCCCCAAAAGGTCTACGGGTTTCCCTGGAAATGCAACATCGAACATTACACGCAGAAAATAAAGATGTTGAAACAAAAACATTGCCTACAATTACAGCGTCACACTCATTCAGTGTAGAAACCAGAGAGCAGCTGGTCAGTTGTGGGCTATGCATATTAAATTCACCAGTAGTTAGCCGACTAGCAACTGTTACATTAGTACTAGCGTTCCCCTACGTGCACCTGCTGTTTTTAATTCCACAAAAGACAGGTAGCGTGCCAAATTCTCATTACCAGAAGATCTGGAATGAGACATAATGTGCGTATCGAGTTTATTTTTACTAACTGACTGAAACTATAGGATGCTCTGTAAATGTAGCCAAGTGCACTAATCTACCCATCTTAAATTAAATACTGCTTTAAACCTACTCTAAAAGTAAGCAAGATAGCTAGCAGGCCAAAGTGTATACATCTATGCAGCAACTAGGGACTAACCATAGCACACGATAAGCTACACATTCACAACATTCATAAAAGAAAAAATAATCTCATACTCTGTGTATTATAAGTAAGCAGGCAAGACATGAAACAATATAGCTAAACATCCAAATTATTATGTTGCATTACCGAGCCACACAAGTGCACTGAAAATTGAGTTTATTCTAGTGTGACTACCTCATATGAGTAGTGTCAGTGTATGAATCTGTGTACGCACACGCGCACACACACACACAGACACACACGCACACGCGCACACACACACACACACAGACAGCATTGGGACTGTGTCTCCATCTATTACGGGGACTATCCTGACACTCCACGCTCACACCTAACGTATAGCCTAACCAAAACCAATGGCGCAACATAAACTCTAAAGGACAAGGTTATTAAGTTTATATACGGTCATAATATCAAAGAAATACATTTCAAAGCCACAAGCTTTCAGCTGTGGCGTAGTTCAAAAACACGGCAACGCCGCTCATCACTTCTAAGACAAAGACCCTAAATTTCCTGAATAGATGGCCTGCGAGATTCTGCGTTTCGCTGCTATAACTTCTTGCGGGTATAGATATGTGGAAAAGGAAAAGAAGGGAGCAAAGTAAAAGGTAAGAAAAAAGCGTTATACATTGAATAACTCATTGCATGAAAACTAATTTCACCTGGTTGCTGCAACGAGAAACACAGTCACAGCAGAGCGTAACTTTTAGCATTTTCCAAGATTTTCCAGGCCGACGTGCGCTCCGAAACATTCTTTAAAACGCTGCCGTTTTGCTGTTTTTTGAAAAGTTGTGAAGTTCACTTTTTTTTGGAAACGCACTGTTCTCGCCTTTCATCCCGACCGCCAGAACCGCGGCTCAACGTGAGGCGGAGACCGCCGAGCGGCGGACGGCCAGCCGCTCACAGACAGCGTCTGTCTCCGCGTCTGATTCGCTGAGATTTAATAAGCCGAACGTTCAAAACACACACGCCGGGAGGGAGGGAGAGAGAGAGAGAGAGAGAGAGAGAGAGAGAGAGACAATGGGAGAGAGAGAGCGACACAGAGATAAAGATAGAGAGAGAGTGAGAAACAGACAGATAGAAAGAGTGAGGAACAGAGACAGATATATAGAGAAAGACAGAAAGAGTGAGAAACAGACAGATAGAGAGTGAGACATGGAGAAACAGACGAATGAAGAGAGAGGGAAACAGAGAGAGAGTGAGAAACAGAGAGAGATAGAGAGAGTGAGAAACAGATAGAGAGAAAGAGAGAGAGTGAGACACGGAGAAACAGAGACGAATGAAGAGAGAGAGAGAGAGAGTGAGAAACAGAGACAGATAGAGAGAGAGTGAGAAACAGAGACAGATAGAGATAGAGAGAGAGAGTGAGAACCGGAGACACAGAGACGGGTGGAGAGCGAGCGAGAGACTGATTTATGCTCATGGCAGGGTTGGGTGCCCAGCTGGTACTTGAAGCTGGTGCACTGGCAGCCCTGCTCTGCCCAAGCCCAGCCAAGGCTGCACTACAGCACCAGACGCTCATCGTTCCAAGAGCGCAACCTGCCAGGACTGGCTGCCAGCCGTGCCCAAACCGCCGCCGCCGCCGCTTGGGGGAGGGGGGGGGTGGCTGGTGCTGGGGGGGGGGGGGGGGGGATGGGAGAAGAGGCCGCCGCAAAAAAGGAGAAGAATGTAAAGAATAGACGGCTCTAATGCCTGGATCCCATACCTGCCAACTGCCACCTGTCACCGGCGTGTATACACACCACACACACAAACACACACCACCAGCAACCCGCACACACGCACACACACACACACACACACACACACACAACACCCATGCACACACATGCACAGCACACACACACACACAACGCCCCCCACACACAGCGCACACACACCACACACACACACACCGCACACACACACACACTATTGCACCCTGCTCCACATCTGTCCTTAAACACGCACCTGGCCCGTCACCCGAGACCTGCTTAACCTCCCCACCGGGCCCATAACACACGAGCGCGCACAGACACACGGCAAACCACGAGGGCACTTGTAGCTATTCCTGTGCCAATTTAAAACAAATAAACAAATAAATAAATAAATAAAAACAAATAATGAATTTGCGCAGGCCTCTTGATTCTCGACGGCAATTAAAGCGTGCCTGTTTGAAGATAAGTCTAATCCCTTAATGAGCGCTTACAGCGCTCCACAATCAGCGCCGCCATCGCGGTTTCGCCGAGCACGCCCTGAACGACGGGCAGTGCATGCTGGGATACCGGACCCTCCAGAAAGGCAGTGTTTTGGGCTTTACAGTGCTCAAAACATTGCCTTTCTGAATGACAGGCAGTGCATGTGGGATACCGGACCTCCAGAAAGGCAATGTTTGGGGCTTTAAAGTGCTCAAAACATTGCCTTTCTGAATGACAGGCAGTGTATGATGGGATACCGGACCTCCAGAAAGGCAATGTTTTGGGCTTTATAGTGCTCAAAACATTGCCTTTCTGAATGACAGGCAGTGCATGCTGGGATACCGGACCCTCCAGAAAGGCAATGTTTTGGGCTTTATAGTGCTCAAAACATTGCCTTTCTGAATGACAGGCAGTGCATGCTGGGATACCGGACCCTCCAGAAAGGCAATGTTTTGGGCTTTATAGTGCTCAACATTGCCTTCTGATGACGGCAGTCAGCTGGCGACCTCAGAAGCATGTTTGGGCTTTATAGAGCTCACCCGTGACCACCAGGTGCCCCCCCCCCCCCCCCCAATCTACTTTCACACAATTCCGTAGTCTTGGGATGGTGGCGCAGAGAGAGAGAGACTGTAATACTTGTGGGGGGGGAAGTCTGCCTTCAGAAAGTTAAGGTTTCCCAAAAGCAGACGCAGCAGCAACACTATTTGTGTAATGGCAGTAATTTATGCCAATTTCTGCAGGCAGGGAGTTTTTTTTCCCACCCCCCCCTCCCCCCCCCGTACATGTTTGGAGCGTCTCCAGTTCTGGACTTCAAAGCGGAGTGTGAATTCAGATCAAACGGCGCTGAGAGGAGGAGGCTTGTAATTGTGAGCCCCAGACAGGAGGGCAGGCTTACACTTACCCCCCCCCCGCCCCCCACCTTCCCGACAGGCTGCGGGACGGGGGACACCCCCTCAACCTGACGGGGCCGTCCCCCTCCTTTACCGCCGAGAACCCGCGACGCCGACCCTGCTTTCCCAACGCTGCCCCCCGGCCCGTCTCCATTACACTGCAGCTGTCAGTCAGACACACTTCACTCTGCCTGTGCGAGAGGAATGGGACATGGGCGTCCCGTTAAAAAGGGTCCACCTTAAAAAAGTGAAATGGGACCTGGGTGTTCTGTGGAAGAGGAGCCAGAACCGAGCCTGGTGTGCTCAGAGGAGGCAGTGTGTGAGTGTGTGTGAGAGAGAGACTGTGTGAGTGTGTGTGTGTGTGTGTGTGTCTGTGTGTGTGAGAGATTGTGTGTGTGTGTGTGTGTGAGAGAGAGAGATTGTGTAGTGTGTGAGGTGTGTGTGTGTGTGTGTGTGTGTGTGAGAGAGATTGTGTGTGTGTGGAGAGAGATTGTGTGTGTGTGTGTGAGAGAGATTGTGTGTGTGTGTGTGTCTGTGAGAGAGAGACTGTGTGAGTGTGTGAGTGTGTGTGTGTGAGAGAGAGAGATTGTGTGTGTGTGTGTGAGAGAGAGACAGACAGTGTGTGGGTGAGTGTGTGTGTGTGTGTGTGTGAGAGAGAGACAGACAGTGTGAGTGTGTGTGAGTGTGTGTGTGTGTGTGAGAGAGAGACAGACAGTGTGTGTGTGTGTGTGTGTGTGAGAGAGACAGACAGTGTGTGTGTGTGTGTGTGTGTGTGAGAGAGACAGACAGTGTGTGTGTGTGTGAGAGAGAGACAGACAGTGTGTGTGTGTGTGTGTGTGTGAGAGACAGACAGTGTGTGTGTGTGTGTGTGTGTGAGAGACAGACAGTGTGTGTGTGTGTGTGTGTGTGTAGAGAGAAGACAGTGTGTGTGTGTGTGTGGTGTGTGAGTTGGAGTGTGTGTGTGTGTGCTTGCGCACAGAACACAAAGAGGACTCTTTGGGCTGCAGCAGTGCGAGGTCTCAGACAGACACGCTGCAGCCCCAGCAGCCCCAGCTTATCAGCAGGCCTCCGGCCCGGGAGAGAAAGGCACCTTTACAGCTCTTAAAGGCCACTTTGTTTCAGGAATTTCAGGAATCTGCGTTTCTGGGGAAACGGTTTGTGCCCTTGCTGGAGACCGGCCAAGGCAAACGTACGAGCGCAGGGCGCACGGGAGCAAGCGCTCGCGTACGCGCAGCGCGGGGATTCGCTCCCGAACCACCCCCTCCCCCCTCGTTCCTGACCCCCGAAAAATCCTCACATACCCCCGACCCCAACCCACCCCCTCCCCAAGCACCCTGAATCACGGCCCCAGACACTACCTCCATCAGTACTGAGCGTGCTCAGAAACAGCCCGCGTGGATGCGAACGGTAAACAGAAGACGCGTTTAACCCCGTTGTGGCCAGGAGCCGTTCTCCACACTCAACGCTCGTCCCCTGGGGAGCCGAGGTTACAGATTTTAGCCGATGTTAGCGATGTTAAACGCTTACTCTAACCGCGAACATCGGCATGGAAACGGGGGAAAAAAAGAAGAAAAGGACAGAAATTATGCACCGAAGAGCCCGTTGCTCTCCGTGGCGTGAGTCTATATTTAAAAAATTATACAGTCATTACGGTGAGTGCAAACAGAAGACAGCGATACAGACTGAGGAGAGAGGGAGAGAGAGAGAGAGAGTGTGAGACAGAGAGAGAGAAACACAATGTACACATCTTGTGAGTCTGCATGTAGGAAGAAGTGTCAGCTCAGGAGTTTTGGCTTTCAGAATTCTCACCCCCCCCCCTCCCCATTTCTATCTCTTTCCTTCCGTCCATCCTTTTCTTTTTTCCTCCTTTCTTCATTATTATTATTCCAGCGTGTCGTCATCCCACCCCCACTTCGCTCCCTCCCCAGGGCGGGCGGGCACCACTGGCAGAGAGCCAGATTACCCAATCAATCTCCTTCCACAGAGAGGGGGGGTGGGGGGGGATAGAGAGAGAGAGAGAGCTGGAGAGAGAGGGGGAGGAGGGAGAGAGGAGAGAGAGGGGAGCAGGGGTGAGAGAGCCAGGGGAGAGAGGGAGACCGAGATACAGGGAGAGATGGGGAGGGAGGGAGAGAGAGAGGGAGTGAGAGAGAGCCGGGGGAGGAAGAGAGAGGGGGGGATGAGAGCGGGAGGGAGAGAGAGGGAAAGGACAGAGCGAAAGGAAGGGGGAGGGGGACAGCGGGGAGAGAGCTCATGAGTGGGGGAAGAATAGAGGGAGGGAGGGAGAGAGAGAGAAAGGGCAGGTGCAAGAGAGAGGAAGGAGAGAGAATGCAAAATGGGGATCTTTCTAAGAAAATGTGAGAGAGAGAAAGAAGAGTGGGGGGGGGTTAGAGAGAGAAAGAGGACACCAAGAGGTCCAATCAGGAAATGAAGAGCAGCTGATGTTCAAAGTAAAAACTGACAAAGACACGGAGAGAGAAATAGAGAACCAATGGTCAAGAAACCCCCCAAAAAATCCCATGATCTTCAGAAACAATAAAACGGCCCCTTCCCTCCGTCCACCTGTTCACAGTACACTAGCCACAGACGCTGCCCAAAGGCACAGTATAACCCAGCTGTAGCATAAGCGCTGGGTTGTTAGCCTGGTCGTGACCTCCCGCTATCCATGTTAGCATCTGAACAGACTCACAAACTGCAGATTTCTGAAGAGAGTGGCAGCCCTGAATCCATGGAATATTGGGTTTCCCCCACCATGACAGCCGTTGTAGCTACGGTAGTGTACGAGGTGCACTGCATGCTGCCGCCTCAGATAGGCTGTGATGTCACAATGACGACGACAGCAGCTGCTCGGGGTCATGACCTCTGTCCTATGGCCTATGTAAATAAGCATGTCTGATGTAGTGGGGGGGGGGGGGGCACTGGGGTCAGCCACCTCTGTGAGCTCATTGGTTGTTCCTCTTCCTGTCGTCAGGTTACCATTCTAAACCCTTGTAATGGAGTTTCCCGTGAAGCCATCTACATTCATTTATGGCCACCAGTCTTAAAGTACCCCCCCCACAACCTGTAATGGGGGCTCCACAGATTGGCACCAAGCCTGCAAAGGGTCCGCTACAAAATTTAATTCTTTTTCAGCTCGTCTATTCAGCAAAACTGCTTCGGCACGTTCGCTTTTTAGGAATCATTAAAAATCAAAATAATTAATAAGGGAAATTACAAGGAAGTACAAGCATGATGAAGCCAGAATGAGTTAATTTTTTTTTTTTTTTAAAGACGGTGATGGAATCAATTTTTTAATACGATAACCATGAAAAGATGTCTTGTCATCAGCTGCATAGTGCTGAAGGACGCTTGTTTTTCTTACGGTAGAGCCTACAGAAGAGGTGTTAGTGCCGATGGTCACGGGGGAAAAAAAAAAGAGATAAATAAAAATAAAAATGCTGTTTGAGGAACCCGAAATGAGAAGGGAGAGGAATGGAGAGGGACCTGCCATCCAGCGCCGGGACTCTCGCCAGGGCTGCAATCCCACAAAATCCCGGGATTAGCCCCAAACCGTTCCCCAGATTTGGGGATTAACATGTTATATTCCATTATCTCCTCAAAACTGGAGGTCCTGCAGGGTCTCAGTTCAACAACGGTAAGCAGGGCAGGGGGTAGGGGCGGGGGGGGGGTCACATACAAACTGACATTCCGATGCTTTGTCCCACCACCACCCCCCCCCCTTCCCCCAGTGAAGGATCGCCTCATGCCATAAAAATTGCTGGCATCTGAAACCGTGACCAGGATGAGGGTGAGGACATGTGCTGGAGCACCTGGCAGACCCGACTTCCACCCTCTGCCCTGAGAAGCAGCCGACTCACGGCTCAAGGTTCTGAGCCACAATGGCGGCGACAGAAACGGCGGCAGGCAGCGGGTCCGTTATCGGCGCAACCCAGCAAGCAGCCGCTCGATTGGTCAGCCGGTCCACAGGGAACCGGGAGCGGGAGCTAATCAGAGCAGGGATGCGCCTGGACAGGGCCCGGGGGAACCCCATCGCCTTAAAACCGCCCCCACACACACCCCCACACACTCACACACTCACACACACACACACACACACACACACATACACACATACACACGCACACACGCACACACACACACACCACACACTCACACACCCCACACACACACACACACACTCACACACTCACACACACACCCCCACGCACTCACTCACACACACACACACACGCACACACACGCACTCACACACCCCCACGCACTCACACACACACACACACCCCTGTTGCTGCCGCGAGCCGCACAGCCACCCCGATCCGAGTGTCTTCACACCAGACCGGCCGCCGTGTTCACAGCCCAAAACAAGTGCCGGATGCTCACCGCCCGCCACGGACGTCCCGGAGGAGTGCCGAAAAACCGAAAAAGGGTTCGGGGGGGGGGGGGAGAATATACCGAAACGACACTGTCCGTCACACAGTGTATTTACACTGTCCCCGGTGGTTAGAAATTGTTGTTGCGCTCTCAGAAAGGGAAAGGAAAAAAAATAAATAAAACCCCATAAAACAACAGACAGACAAGAGCAAGCGAACCCAGACGCCGGCTCCGCCAGTCACACTTCCTGGCGGAACTGACTCGCGGTTCTATTCTGAATCCCGCCGCCTCTTCACACAGAACTCTCTGTGTGTGTGTGTGTCCTCCTTCGCCCACATCTGCGGCCCCCCCGAAAGCGCATTAATTATGCACAATTTCAGCGGCGCGGACACATCAATCGCAACCAACCCCCCCCCCCAGCCCCCCCCCCCAACCTGGGGCTCTGCCGGATATACCCTGACCCTGTGAACTTCAGCGAGGTCAGAGGTCAAGGGAAGCGGGTCATTAATCCTTGGCCTAGAACTTAAAGGGGATGGATATCTGAACCATACTGCCTCTCCACCCGTCCCCCCCCGTCCCCCCCGTCCCCTCCCCTCCATCCATCAGAGAGCCGAGCATGAAGGGTGGGCCTTTTTAAACACAGCGGGACAAGAACTCATCCCAGTGGACCCGGTGGCTCCCATCCAGACACATGGGAGCCTTGAGAGGGAAGTCACGGCAACACAAACATCACAAAAAAAACCTGGTCACGAAATACGGTTAAAAAAAAACCACGCTGCGCTCCACTGCGCTCGACAGCGGCCCCTGCACCGCGTCGTCTTCCATCGCCACGGCAACCCGGCAGCCCCCGCGCGTTCCGCAGCCGCGCAGCTCGAGCCGCGAGCGCGACCCCACCGGAAGGAAGCGCGACGCGCGACTTCCTGCGAGCCCGAAAAAGCCTTCGCTCGGCGCGCGCTAGCCTGGAGACGCGCTAAGAGCCTTCGCTCTCAAACCGCGGTCCTGGAGGACGTTCCTTATTTCGGCTGTTTTGTTTCTTTCTTCTTCGTCAGTAGCCCCGTTTAGGATCTTAAAAAACGAGGTGTGCGGACTCCGGCGGACCCGCTGACGTAAATTAAGCACTTTAAGCGATGAAAGGAACGGAAAAGCCAAACAGACACTCCAGGCCCCAGGTTTAACAACACGCGCTCTGCAACACGACTCATAAAACAAAAGCAAACAAACATCGTGAGGTCAAATCCCGGGCACCTCAACCGGTCAGAAAACACTTCGCTGATTGAACAAAAACACCAGAGCACAAGAGAACTCAATTAAATAAAACCCCAAATCAAATTTCTTCCTTTTTAAAAAAAAAAATTATAATAGCCAATTTCCCAATGATACAGTAATGAATATCCACAAACGCTACGTCAAGTTTGAATTCAAACTGCTGTGCGTCGGCTAATTGGCAGAGACACGATATTCAACGTCCGCAACACAAAAAACGAAGACGCGATCTATTCCGGGTCACAAAGCTCTCGTTGAAACTGCCAGGATGAGTCAACGTATTTGTATCCAAATTCAGGCTACGACAGCAACGTGTTACAGACATTTTGTTCCGTTGCAGATATATTCATGAGATTCTCAGAACGTGTTAGAAATGGGTTCACGGCACTTTTGTACACCACAGTTCGAGCTGGCAGATAAAGGAACGCATTTTTTAAAAAAGATTTCTGACGCTACGGAGAGACAAACTGGCCCAAACTGGATTTATGCGGTCTAATCCGGAAGCCTGTCCACCTGAAGACTCTCCACCATGTGACTCCACTAACGCACGCACACCAGCAGTGTCGGTGGACACCCACGCCAAGGGGGGTGGGGGGGGAGTTGAGAGGAGGTCGGGGGGGGTGGCAGGGGTCTGACCCCATGCGAGCCCATCGCTTCTCCTAATCTTCGCACGAACTGCTGGCCCAGATGCTTTAATAAGGCCGGCTTTTATGGAGGTATGGAGGCCATCAGGAGCACTAATGAAAAAGCCATGCAGTGGGTGCCCCCACCCCCCCCTCCAACCTCCGCAGGCAGTTTGGTACGGCTCGGGGGGGGGGGGTCAGAGGTCACGGCGAGGAAGTGAGCGCGGCTGCCCGGTGACCTCCCGTGTCTGGTGTTGGATCCATTAAGAGCTGGAGAGGGGGGTGGGGGGCGGGGGGTGGGGGCAAGGAGGAGGGGCCGAACCATAACTCGCCCGACGACCGGCAAGAGTCCGGCCGCGGCCCAAAACGCCGACGGCAGCCCCCGCTTTTTAAGCGGAGAGAAAAGGGGGAAACACCTCCACATCACAAACAGCTAGAGAGCTGAGCTCTTCCACCATGGAATGGAACCTTTTTTATTAATCGTCTTACCATTCAGTGGTTATAAGAGAAGGGGATAAAAAAAAAGAGACAACTTAAAATCAAATCAGAGGATGACTGCGAAGTCAGCAGAACGCTGTTGCAGACACGTAGACAATAAATCAGTCAACCAATCCGACTTCAACCAATCCAAATTCAACCAATCAGACTTCAACCAATCCAAATTCAACCAATCAGGCTTCAACCAATCCAAATTCAACCAATCAGACTTCAACCAATCCGACTTCAACCAATCCGACTTCAACCAATCCGACTTCAACCAATCCGACTTCAACCAATCCAAATTCAACCAATCAGCCTTCAACCAATCCGACTTCAACCAATCCAAATTCAACCAATCAGACTTCAACCAATCCAAATTTAACCAATCCGCCTTCAACCACCCGACTTACAATCAGACTTCAACATCGACTTCACATCCGATTTCAACAACGACTCACCATCCGACTTCAGCCATCAGACGTGACCCGCCTAACCTGCCCCGCCCACCCACAGTAGCAACGCAAGTGATTGGTGAAAAAGGCTGTCACTCACATAGTCGTGGAAAGCCTTGGCCTCGCTGGAATGTTCGCAGGTCTCCCGCCTGTCTGGAGCGGCGCAGTACAGATCCCAGAATACACTGCAGCAGGAAGAGGGGGAGAAGCGAGGCATTAAGACAGCCGTCCACGCATACCAATACTCGCACAAAAAAGCTACAACACATTCTCACCAATATTATCATGTTATACACAAAAATAGAACAAAGTTGAGCTGACACCCTAGAACACCAGTAATTTTACCAATTAAAGTTGAGCTTACTGACCAGTTTGGCCAATCAAAACTGATCTTACTGGCCAATTAAGAGTTCTACTCACAGGCAGAAGTAATGCTTGGTGGCTAAAGAGTTTGTATCTTGGAGGTGTTTATCTTATATCTGGTTAGAGGAAGGTGGAGCCCTACCATTGTGCCAATTAATAAGGTACTCATCTGAAACTACTTCATTCAATACCCAGCTGTGCATGTGTATGGCAAAACAATGTATTCTGCACAAGGCTATGGAGGAGAGTTCAAAACAACAACAACAGTCATCCACTATGATGGTAATAAGCATCATCCTCCTCCTCTCCCAGCAGAGGTCAAGGTTCACATCCCAGTCCCGCCACCGTTCCAACCGAGGAGACCAGCGGTCGACTGATCAAAGCCAGAGATTTGCTCAATTAAGGGAGATCTCACCCTTAAGGGCTGTGGGGGGCAAAAGGTTTCATCCCGTGGTCGCTTAATCACTTAATTGGAATTAAGCAACCGTTTAACTGGTAAATTAAACAGTTCCCCAACTCTTTAGGTATCGACTTAATGGATACCCCCATACGACCTGCTGACTGGGAACTGGTAGATCTGGAGCATGGCTCCAACCAAAGTCACTTTTTAAATGTTATTAATTATTATTCATTATTTTATGAGGCTTGCTTCTAACAAAAGGGAGGACAGCTTACATCACACAAGGTTTAACAAAACCTAAAAAGGATCTGATCGCAAGAAAAAAAAACAAAAAACCAGAACCACTGGTCAGTTCCTAGCTGTGGGGAGGAAGGGCTGTGCATGTTTGCAGAAATCTGATTTGTTGACAGTGATAAGTCTTGCAGGGCTGATTGGTTGCGAGGCCTGGGGCGGCCATATTGGCTCCCAACACCTTCAAAATCAACACTGCAGGAAGAGGGCTGCACCATAGATTCCTCAACAACCTAGAATGGGTGTTATTCCTATTGTATGAGAAAACAGGGGAACAAATAGAAACGTGGGGAGGGCGGGGGGTTCGAGCTTGAGCGTAGGACAACACGGAAACGAAAAAGCAATGGGAATAGAGAAGCCAAAGGGAAAAACAGATCAGCTGAAAAACAGCAGAGAAGAAGATGTTTAAAAAAAAAAAAGATGGCGGTGCAAGACAACCAGAGAAAGAGAAGAAGAAGAACGTTGAGGAGTCGGCCCCGCGCCACGTTGAGCCGGCGTATAATAAACCCGGGGCTGCATTATCACATCTATCAGCCGCCGTGGAGGAGACCGCAGCCTCGCCAGGGCCGTGCCGGGGGGGGGGGCACACGAGGAGGAGGGGGGGGCGCCGGGAAACGGCTCAAATCCAATCAGCTCTCGGGAAAATGAAATGAGACGCAAGTTTGCGCTTTGTTACTGAAATAGCAACAGCCAGACACAGGTGCGTGTGTGTGTGTGTGTGTGTGTGTGGAGAGGGGGGGAGGGGGGGTGAGTGTGTGTGTGTGTGTGTGCGGAGTGAGAGAGAGGAGAGAGTGAGTGTGTGGTGTGAGTGAGTGAGCGTGTGTGTGTGTGTGTGCGGTGGTGAGTGAGGATGGGAGAGTGAGTGTGTGTGTGAGTAGAGCGTGTGAGTGGTGTGAGTGAGCATGTGTGTGTGTGTGTGTGAGTGGGGGAGTGTAGTGGTGTGAGTAGTGTGCGCGTCGTGAGTAGCATGTGTGTGTGTGCGTGTGTGAGTGAGCTTGGGCTGCGTGCGAAGAGAGAGGTGTGTGGGTGCTTCTGTTAGGGAAGAGGGTGCTTTTACACCAGTGCTGACTGAGAAGGAGGGGGAACTTCTTGGCTGATCTGCTGATCTTTCAGATACAGACCCCCTTATAGGCTGAGGGCATTTTCACATTAGGCCTCCCCGACATCACAGAGTTTCAGACTGAAGCCCAGACAGGCAGTGTAGTGCAACAGTCAGGCAACTGAGCTTGTAACTGAAAAGATTCAAGGTACATTTCCAGGTAGGACTCTGCCGTTGTACCCTTGAGCGAGGTACTGAACTTGAATTGCTTTAGAATAAATCGAGCTGTATAAATATGAATACTACGTAAAACGCAAAAGTGACTCTGGATAAGAGCGTCTGCTAAATGCCCATAATAATAAAGTCTTACACATTTAACAAGTCTTTTCTAAATCACTGGTCTTTCAGTCCTGGAAGCGCACAAACCATAAGATAAATAGAGCAAAGACAGGCAATCGTGTGGTGTCACACATTTACAAGATCCCTACAGATTTCTTTCGAAGATTATTCACTGTAATGAACTTCGGTATCGTTGTTCTGCATCGCGGCAAGACAGCAAGACGTGCCGCCCCCGCTCGAACCGAGAGGAAGACAGGGCGGCAGTGTAGCACAGTGGGTAAGGAACCGGTCCTGTAACCCCAAAAAGGTCACAGGTTCAATTCCCAGGTCGGACGCCGTTGTACCCTTGAGCGAGGTACTTTAACCTGCATTGCTTCAGTATATATCCAGCTGTATAAATTGATGCAACATGAAAGTTGTGTAAGTAGCTCTGGATAAGAGCCTCTGCTAAGTGCAGGCCAGGGAGCCTTGAGAAAAAAGAACACAAAACAAAAAAAACAACGGAATTCAGGTACCTTTGCTTCCCTGAGCACCAGGTCCAGCCGAGCCCGGGCCTTCACACCTGGACATTCACACGGCACTTCAGCGCGGGAGAAGCGCTGATCTGGGATCAGCTGTGCCTTTTACCGTAGCTCACAATGGCCGAGCTCAGGCCCGCGAAACCAGGGGATAACTGATCCAGGACCTGCCGACGCTACCGCCGACAGGTTTCGCAGAAACGCCCCCCCCCCGACTGGCGCCGGGAGAACACTACAGCTGACTCGCGGCGGCGGCTGACTTTCCGGGTGTTCATCATTTAGCGTTCAAACAATAACAACGAGCTGGACGCTCTAATTTGACGCGCTGTTTATTTCCTCGGCTGATTTAAACGCGCTACGGAGCGCGCCGGCGAGTATCTTACCCCCTTTTTTAAGCGGGAGATTTAGGAGCTGGCGGCCCTCGCTCTCTTCCACACTTCAGGTGTAACGTACACACCTCTCGATTGCACTCCGCAGCCCCCTTTGACACGGACACGGGACGGGACGGCGTGGGATAAACTTTCACCGTCGCGTGTCCAGAGCGCGGTTCAATCCGAGACAAACACGTCAGCGCGCTTTTAAGCCTTTGAAGAGCAGTTTTTTTTTTTTTGGAATGTTTTTCTCAAAATTCTAAGTCGGTGTTCTAGAGCTCCATCGGTTCCAGTTACTCAGTAGTGACTGTTACATCAGCATTAGAACGTTCAGTTAAGAACATTCTAATCACACGCGATGCAAAACCAGTTTTTTAAGGGTCCATTTTAAGTAGCACGCCTTTGCACGCGTGGTGGCACCTCATAAGCTTGCATTTTCATAAAGTCTGCCTCTGGGGTTTGCATCCATTTTAGTTTGAGGGGATGGGTATTATTACGAAAGGCTGGAACGTGTCCAGGGTCAGGCTCCAAGTTAAAGAAGAAAATGAAATCCAAACCCGGGATCTGAACGATGCAGAGCTCAAATGGCAAGGCTGGGGGCAGAGCATAGCGGAACAAGGCCAGAGCAAACGATGCCGAATTCGGCGCGGCCGGCGGCTCCACGCACTCTTCAGACACGCAGGCGGCTGTAATACCGAAACATCCTTGAAATAAATTCCCCCGTGCGCCTGGCGTCCTGCATCTAAACAGGACGGAGGTGAACACGCGGTACAGACCGTGGCAAGGGGGTGAGGAATGGCTTTCCAGCGACCTGCACATGCACACCTATGCGCAGAACACACACACACACCTACACACACGCAACTACGCAGCAGACACCACTGCAGCACTACACACACGCACACCTACGCACAGAACACACACGCACACCTACGCACAGAACACACACGCACACCTACGCACACGCACGCCTACGCATCAGCAACAACCGCCGCACACTACACACACGCTGCACAAACCCACACAGGTAGATGTGTCACTCAGGCGGCACAGCAATAGCATGCTAGGAGGCATACACGTAGAGGCACGCTCCTGCACGCACGCACACATGCGTCCACGCGCACAGCTACACGCATGCACACCTACGCGCAGAACACACACGCACACCTACACACACGCACACCTACACACGCGTATATGTACGCAGGCGCGCAAGCATATATGCATGCGCATACACGTAAAGGCGCGCTCCTGCACGCACGCACACGTGCGTCCAAGCGCACAGCTACGCGCATGCGCGCGCGTATATGTACACAGGCACGCACGCGTATACGCATGCTGGCAGGCATACATGCAGAAGCGCGCACGCATGCATGCGTCCACGCGCACAGCTACGCGCATGCGCACACGTATACGTACACAGGCACGCACGCATATATGCATGCTCGGAGGCATACATGCAGAAGCGCGCACGCACCCATTCTAGACCAGCTAGACACTGCGTTTAGCTACTGCTTAAGGCCCGCAGGTAAGGAAGCGGTGTGCAACAATACAGGCAGGGGGAACACAGCCAAACACGTGACAAAGGGGCTCCTCCTTGGCCTGGGAGTGGGGGGGGGGGGGACTCTGCTGTTTAACAGGACAAAATGCTGCAATCGAGAAAAAGATTCACCACCCCACCAAATTTTCTGCCAGCGTCCTTTTTTCCCCCCCACATTAACACTGTACTGTAAGACACAAGCATCACGCCACTCGCAATCTCTTAAAACAGCACAGAGCAAATCAGCTATTTTATCATTTCACACTAACATTCCCCTCAGGCAGAACTAATAAATTCGACATATGAAAAGCAGCAAAGAGGAAAAATAAAGGAAATTGAAGTTTGCACATTGCTAAAAGATGAGGAAGGAGGGGGATATTACACGTTTTCATTTATTTAGTTCAATACTTAAATTGGTCTGCACTTGGAACGGTACTTCTCTCTAGGGTTTTCGACACACTTGTTCCTGGTTATGGTTATACACTTTGTTGTACGTCGCTCTGGATAAGAGCGTCTGCCAAATGCCTGTAATGTAATGTAATGATAGCAGTGTATGATGAGTCATTACAATCCACATGAGATGGGGGGTATTTTTTGTGTAGTTGTGCTATGCGCAATATGCCCGTTGACCATGTAAGGCCCAGACAACGATGAAACGTTGCGTGAGGTGAAGAAGCCAAGCGGAAACACAACCGGTTACCCAAACTCTGCGGGGCATTCCCCCCGATTCCCGTGCAGCAGAGAGAAGCTGAATCTTCAGGGCATTAAAATCGTGAAAACATGTTATTGAAATTAAAAGCCATTTTTTTTTTGGAAACAACAGGCGCTGCAATGGTACAGGGCAAAGGGGCAGACCAATGCACAGCATCAACTTAAGCCGTACGGAAAAAAACAATCCCTTAAATAATCTGAGCCAGGGCTATTACACCACAAAAACAAGACAAGGTTAAAACGTAGTATATGGCTGGACCTAACACACGTGATCCGGCCGACCAATGGTGTAACTCCATAACTCGGCCGACCAATGGTGTAACTTCATCACTCACTCAGTCAGTCAGTCAGTCAGTCACAGACATTTGCGTTTGTAGGGCTGGCCCCGCTGTTTTCGGCCAAACCAAAAATAAAAACGGAAGCATTTAAATGTTCCATTTAGTTTTAATGTTTAAATTATTTAAATAATAAATTACAGACAAAAAAAAACGGTATAGGAAAAAGACTACAAATGCACAAGCACAATCTGGCAACCACTACCCACCACGTTCGATACCTGCTTTTAAACAACTGCCACATTCGGAACAGAGCGCACAGGGATAAAGCCAAATTCCTGCTTTACTTTGTAGTTTTTTTTTCTTCTTCTTCTTCTCCTTCGAGAGAGAGAGAGAGAGAGGGAACTTCAGCTGGAAGTCATTTAAAAGCAGCTCTGTGTACACAACGTAATGGCGAGTTTAAGGCATAATACGCGTCGACATTTAGTCAAGACTGGTCAAACACGATCTCTTTATGCGGGAAATTAAAAAGGCTAATGACACCATCAACACCTGCACCTACTCCATAGCCCTCTCTCGACCCCCGTGTCCCCACCGACCCCACTCTCCACACTCACGGATGAGTAACCCCCCCCCCGCCATACACTTATTCAGCCACCCCCACCCCCCCCCCCAACAGGAAACAGGCAGAGTCAGAATAGAGGGAGCAACTGGGGGGGGGGGGGGTAGGCTGTTTAACACAAAGGGGAGACTGGAATGTAAGGAGTTAATCCGTTAGGGGGTCTCCTCCGCAAACAAAGGACGGGACTGCAGACAAAGGTTTGGGGGGGGGGGGGGTTGAGGAAGGGGGTTGGGGGGGGGCTTTCCCTTACCATCTGGACCTTTTGTCTGGGGGAGGGGGTTTGAGGGGGGGGTGGGGGCGGGGTAGGCTCCCGTTCCACGTGCAGCGGTCCCAGACGGACGCCGCTCCCCCTGGGTCACACAGTCCACCGGGGCCCGCCGGCTCCGTTCCCACAATGCACCGCTAACCGCCAACTCAGACAGAGAGGAACGAGCCACGAGCTACGATCCCGCTATGAGAACGAGAGAGGCGGGCTGGGGGGAGAGGTCGGGGGGGCGAGGCAGTTCGGTTTCAAAGTTCGTAAGACCAAAAAAGAAAGTCACTTTTCCTTTTCGGTTACCTACAAACCGAGCCCCAACAAAACAACAACACCTTCCGTGGGGAGAAACCCGCACGGGTCCGTTAAATCCCATTTTTAATACACGGCCGTTGTTAAAGGCGCCCGGTTTCCCGCCAAGTCTGGCGACGGGGCGCCCAGCTGAGACAGGGCCGAGGAGGAGACGATTCGCGGCGGGCCTTTTTTTTGGGGGTTTTTTTTTTAAGACGCAAAGAAGCTGAAAAGCTGTAGCACCTCTGCGCATTAAGCTAACGGTCGGCTATAGAAATTCAACCCAAGGTCCGTCATAATTAATTAACTGCTACGCGCTTCCAGAGGAAGGTAGTGAGGGTTCATCCTGCTGCCAGACTACTGAAAGGGCTCAGTCAGAAAGCCTCAAACGCGTCCGCCTCCTCTCCTGTAGGCGTGCAGTGAGAAACATTCAGGAAAAACTCCCCTTTCTTCCTGCTTAAATAAACTTAAATAAGTGAAATGAATCCATACATTTTTTAAAAACTTAACTCACACCATCAGTAGGGTAGTCCAAACAGACAATGTCACAATCAACTCCAATCACCATCAACTCTAATCACTCGAAAAATCCAGAAGAGGAACTCCACCTTTTCATTACATTACATTACATTACAGGCATTTAGCAGACGCTCTTATCCAGAGTGACTTACACAACTTTTACACAGCATTTACATTGCATCCATTTACACAGCCGGATATATACTGAAGCAATGCAGTACCTTGCTCAAGGGTTACAGCAGCAGTGTCCTACCCGGGAATCGAACCTATGACCTTTAGGTTACAAGACCAGTTCCCGACCCATTATACTGCACTGCTGGCTGCATTTTATTTATTTTTTGTTCACCATCTGAACCGAGTCTCACTCTCTGAGTGAACAACCAGGCCTGTGTGTGTGTGTGTGTGTGTGTGTGTGTGTGTGTGTGTGTATGTGCGTGTGTGTGTGTGTATGTATGTGAGTGTGTGTGTGTGTGTGTGTGTGGAATGTGTGTGTGTGTGTGTGCATGGAAAGTTGCGCTCTGTCAGGAAGCCGGGGGCATACGTACCACCACCAGGAGTGCAGGAATCCCGGGGGCTCCCCCAGTGTGATGTTCTTCTCCCATCGGATCTGAGAACGAGAGAGGGAGTCAGAGCGGTACAGACACACGCGCGCGCGTCTACATACACACGCATGTACGCATACCAACATACACACAGAGACATACACACACGCACCATCAAACACAGCAGTCACACAGCACATGCACACACACACAGGCAAGGCACGCACACGCACAGCACTCACACACAGAATAAGTCTCTCATTGCCTCAGTACACACAGGTACATACTGTACATTCACACACACTCACACACACACACACACACAGAGTAAGTCTCTCATTGCCTCAGTTACACACAGGTACATACTGTACATTCACACACACACACACACACACAGCACTCACACACAGTAAGTCTCTCATTGCCTCAGTACACACAGGTACATACTGTACATTCACACACACACACACACACACAGCACTCACACACAGTAAGTCTCTCATTGCCTCAGTACACACAGGTACATACTGTACATTCACACACACACACACACACACACACACAGCACTCACACACAGTAAGTCTCTCATTGCCTCAGTACACACAGGTACATACTGTACATTCACACACACACACACACACAGCACTCACACACACAGAGCAAGTCTCTCATTGCCTCAGTACACACAGGTACATACTGTACATTCACACACACACACACACACACACACAGCACTCACACACACAGAGTAAGTCTCTCATTGCCTCAGTACACACAGGTACATACTGTACATTCACACACACACACAGTGTGAAATCCGCCCGCCCCCCCACCCACCCAACACCTGCACACAACCAATCAGTCCCCACGACTATGCAGCGTGACAGGAAGTTAAGAGCAGAGTGTGAGCGTGGAGACCGGGCCGAAACACTTCGGCTTCACTTCGGACCGACTCCAGCCCTCCTCTCACACTTACAGGAGTCTCCAAAAGGCCTTTGGCATTACAACACCATCAAAAAATTTTACTTCAATCCGATTCGATTTTATTTGTATAATCCTTTTAACAGAGAACTGTCACAAAGACACTTTACAGAGTAGCGAGGCAAGAGACAGAGCAAAAAAAGAGCAATCAGTGCAAACACCAGGCCTGAACCCCCAAATAGCAGGTACATAAGGTTAAAAAAAAAAAAAATTCCCAGTGAAAACCAAATAAAAGGTTCCCAAACTTCCCCCAGCAGTACCTCCGCTTCCCCCCCACCAGTACCACTGATACACTACAAACACATTTACTGTGACCCAGTGGTTCTGTTCACCCCCTGGTATGAACGGACGGGCTGGCGAGGCGAAGCGGAACCGCAGCCGGGGCGAACGGGAGCGGGCGGGTCCCCTGGAGGAGCAGGGGCCCTGCGGAAGGGGGCCTCACAGGTGTTAATTGAGGGGCCGCGTCGGGGGACGGGCCCCGGGATGACAGCTGTCTCATTAAGGGCACAACACAGGTGTGTTTCTCCTGCAGCGCGTACCTGCGGGGACCCGAACCGGAGCGCCGAAAACCTGACGGACGGGGAGCGGATGAGAGAGAGAGAGAGAGAGAGAGAGGAAGAGAGAGAGGGGGGGGGGAGAGAGAGAGAGAGAGGGAGAGAGAGAGAGGGAGAGGGAGAGAGAGAGAGAGAGGGAGAGAGAGAGAGAGAGGAGAGGGGAGGGGGAGAGAGAGAGAGAAGAGAGAGAGAGAGAGAGAGAGAGAGAAGAGAGAGAGAGACAGAGGGAGGGGGGAGAGAGAGGGGGAAAAGAGAGAGAGAGAGAGAGGGGAGAGAGAGAGAGAGAGAGAGAGGGAGGAGAGGGGAGAGAGAGAGAGAGAGAGCAGAGAGAGAGAGAGAGAGAGAGCGGGTACTAAGACTGACGGTGGGTAATTGAATCAGTGCCACACAAACCCGGGAGATGGCGGGAAAGTATCCGCTACGTGCGCCATACCTGGGGGCTCTTTACACCTGCTAAACTAAACAGGATGCACCAAACGACCCATCCCGCTCCAGGTGGGGTGCAAGCATTCCTCCTCCTCTTCCGTGCCAAAGTTTTTTTAATGCATCATCTCTGGCTTTCACTCTTTGGCAACTTTGATAAAATTTTTAAAAAGTTTAAGATGACAGTGCAGGGAACTCTGCTTGTTTGGGGGACTGACATTGTACCATTAAGCAAAGTACTCAAAGCTCAATGTTAAAAAGAAATAAATGTGCGCAATAAAATACATTTTTGGGAACGAGCGAAGCAGAGCACAGTTATTTCGCCAGTACTGCGTACATTGCCATGAGCATCATTAGCTCATTGGCTAGTGGCATGTGCCAATGAGCTGCCCGGCCAATCACAGCGCAGAATGGAGTTTGACGGGCAGGGGCGCTGTGTTTGATCCCCCCCTCCCCAGATCTCGCCTGTTAAACGAGCACAAAATGTGGGCGTACAGGAACGCGAGCCATCAAGTGTCGGTTAGAGAGGGATTGATTGAATGATTGACATGCTCGGTCCCCTACAGCGCCGCGCGATTGAATTTCTTTTGATCTCGTGTCCTTTTTGATGAATTAGTTGTATAATTAATGACTTGAGTTTTTTTTTTTGTTAAGACTGCAGGCATCACATGGCTTATGACATTCAGGAGTCGCTCCTCGACGCGGAAAATAAGCTCACGTGAAAAAAACATCAAATGCACAAAAATGGGCGAAAAGATAACATCACTGGACCGTTGAGTTCAAGGGAACACAATTTTGAGAAGGACTACTTTCCTATTGTTGCTTTGCATTGCTGTTTTGCTGTTGAGCATCGAACAAAAGCCTGGTTCAGTTCTGAGGAGACCGACTCATTTAATTTCTACACAACCAGATAACCGAACAACACATTTCATTACAAAATATGTCAGTCAGTTTTGGGTTTGAAAAATAAAAAAAAGATTTAAATGGCTATTTTCCATAAAGGCACAGAGGTTACTGCAGGTTTTGAGGGATAGCCTACATTTTATGGCAGGGGTTGCCAAACTGGGTGGCAACGCCATGTGGGGTCACCTGAAAATTTGAGGAATTTTTTTTTTTTCCCGCTCTTTCAAATATGTGAATGCAGGCTACTACACGTGGAACATCACAACAACTAAACTATAATAAAGCAATGAGGCATGAGGGGTCACAGAATATCCCCAATATGGGTCATGGCCAAACGGTGGTGTTAGGCAGCCACCGAGTGTGGGTGAGGTGTTGGGGTCGTGTAAATTTGTGAACATTCATTTGAGGTGCATCAGAAAAAAAAGGTTGGGGAACCCCTGTCTTACGGGGGGACATGGCCCAGGTTTTGCGGACAATTTCCTTAAATTTTCCCGGGTAGCCCAAAGTAGCCAGTGAGGGGGAAAGGAGGACTAGTTCTGTACCCTTTAAAAAAAAAAAAAAAAAACCAGGTTCGGTAACTGAGCCAGGTGCGGAACACAGAACCCCAACACTTACTCATTTCCGTGAACGTGCAGAGAGAGAACAAAAAAAATCCGAGCCGCCAGGACCATTACGCCATTAAAATAATTACCGCGCCGGACAGCCGGGGCAGGACGGGAAAAAAATGTATCTGAAACAAACGCCGGATAAAACCGCAGAGATTCTTTCCTCGCAGTTTGTGAAAAAGGATTATTATTTCGGCGGGTCTCGGGGGTTAAGGACGTGTTATTAACCAATTTCGCCCGACGCGCCCTTCCAGAAGCGGCGTCTGAAATCAGACTTCTCGCGCACGCGGCACAAGTTTTTTTTCCGGGGCGTTCCTACGCCGAACGACCCGAAGCGTCAGCGTCGCCACCGCCGCCAAAATCAATCTAATTTTATTTATACAGCGCATTTTACAGCAGCTGTCACAATACGCTTTACAGACAACCCTGGCCTAAACCCCCACAGGAGCAAGCCTAAGGCAGCAGTGGCAAGGAAAAACTCCCTGTGCCAGATGGGAAGAAACCTCGGAAGGAACCAGGCTCAAGGGTGGAAGCCCATCCTCCTCTGGTCGGCTCAGGGTGCCGACTGGTGACCAGCATGTCAGCCAGTTTAATGTCAGCCAGTTTGCCAAAAAATAGCAGAGCATCGGGCCCCAAGCGCCACGACACAATTTCGGGTTTTGGGGTGCAGCACCCCCCCCTTTAGTCACACAGCGAATTGCTACTGCAAGTAAGTGTAGGGGGTGGCCAAACCAGGACCCGAATGGCCTGAACGATTTGTTGTTGCTCAGCAACTAACGGACCAATCAAAGCAGCTAATTATCCAATTAACTCCCCTCACCTGGTTTCCCTGGGCCTAAACTGGTTGCTGACTAAGGGAATGTTCAGATTACAAGACTGAAGTGCCCCAAATCAGATTTTTTTTTTTTTTTTTGCATGAGCTGCATTTTCAGAGCCCAAAAATTCTGATCTTTCCACCTCAGATTTGGGTCACGTCCATACGTGGTCCTAGATCGGATACATTTCCACATCTGTGGTCACGTGACCGCTCTGAGAACGATCGGATCCGAATTCATGTGGTTCTTTTTTTTTTTTTGTGTGTGTGCATTGTCAGGATTTCAATGAAAACCCACAGGACGGTATATCTCCTAGGAACACGGTCAGGCAGCCCCGAATTAACAGGTCGGAATGTCCTTAAAGTCAGCGGGCCTCCATCGATTTCTGGGTCAGTTTTGGCCCGGGGAGAAGAGGACGGCTGAGATAAGCGATTGGAACGAGGCCCTACGGCCCCATCCAGACCAAAGTTGGCCCCCCGAACTTTTAGGGCCTCACGGGGTGCGTTGTGCACAAAGGCTGAGGGGTGCAGGATCAAGGACGCCCAACCCTGTTCCAGGAGATCTACCATCCTGTATGTTTTCATTCCAACCCAAGTTTGGCAGACCTGATTCTACTACTCAGCAGCTCAGTGAGATCTCTAGCTGTTGAGTGAGGTGCGCTTTGTTAGGGTTGGAGTAGTCTGACTCACAGGATATAGACTGTGGGTATAAGCCTGCCATTGGCCAACTATTTCAGTCGGAATTCTCCCCCCCCATTTCCGCTATCCGCGTGTTACCGTTTTTCCGAGGGCACCGTCGCTGCTACCTGGGCCCAGGACGACTGTGATTGGTTTAAAGAAATACAAACAAGCCAGGTGCGTTCCCCCCCCCCCCCCCATTACCGGAATGATAATGGGTTGAGCCAGACTTTTCCAGCGCTGGGACAGCGCTGAAACAAAGTGTGGAGATGGGTCTGGCTACGCGAGACTAGGGTTGGAGTGAAAGCCTACAGGAACAGTACATCTCCAGGACCAGTACATCTCCAGGAACAGTACATCTCCAGGAACAGTACATCTCCAGGAACAGTACATCTCCAGGAACAGTCACGGGAAGCCCTGGTGTGAGGTATACGGCACTGAACCAAGTGTCATAATATCAACCGCCCCCCCCCCAAAAAAAAAAAATGAATTGGGGAACAGATGGTGGGTGGACCAGATCATAATTCCAACCATTCATCGTTTAAAAATTTTTTTTTTTAAAACTGACCAGAGCTGCCCTCAATCATAACTCACAGCACCCGCCTTCATCTGACAAAAAAAAAAAATGTATTCCATTAATAATAATTGGTCGCACACATTTTCTTACCTTCCCTTTCACGCCATAAACCGCGCTCTGGAGCCATTAGCCTCCGCGGCTCTCTCAGGTGCTGTGCATTAATTGGTTCTGAAAACTTCGAGCTTAGCAGGAGGCTCACGTTGCGTAGCCCGTGGAGCTACCCCCCAGCCCACCCCAGGAATACTTTTTGCACGACTGGATAAGATTCACATTCCATCTGCACGGTGCATACATGCATAGTAGTTGCCATAACAACAAAAGTCTGAATACCCAAGTGGTGTGCATATGATACGGGATCTAAGTAGATATGTAGGCACACGTGCGTGTGTGTGTGTGTGTGTGTGTGTGTGTGCGAGCGCGCACTTGTGTGCACGTAATAATATATATGGTGAAGCAGTGAAAGAAAAAACTTCAATTAATTTCAATTCACACTTTTCATTTTATAATCATTATAATTTCAACTATTTATCGAAGTTCTTTTTCCTCAAGCACTAGGCAGCAATCAGTTTATCAATGCGAAGGAAATGAACAGTTGGCCAACTGAAAAAGGACTGAATGAATGATAGAATGAATGTGCACAAATACTTGTGCATGTGGCCTGCTAAAAAGCCACTTTTAGAAAAGCTGGTTCTTATTTTTATTTTTTTATTTTTTTGGCTTTAGACAGAACCAGCACCTTCTAAGAAGTACACTGAGCACAAGGCTTTTCTTTCATTTTCAAAGAATAAACAGTTAGTAGCTGACGGTCTTTCCAACCGCCACTCAGAGCCACAGTTAGGCTGAATGACTCATGTCAAGGTGTACGGCATCACAAAGTGAGGGAATTTGTACAGGGAGGGGAACTTAATTTAAGACTTCTGTAAGGTTTAGGACATCTCAAGAGTGATTTGTACAGGGACACTGGGGTACAGTGGACACACTGTGCCAATGAACAGGGCGACATGGCTCAGGAGGTAAGAGCGATTGTCTGGCAGTCGGAGGGTTGCCGGTTCAAACCCCGGTCTGGGCGTGTCGAAGTGTCCTTGAGCAAGACACCTAACCCCTAACTGCTCTGGCGAATGAGAGGCATCAATTGTAAAGCACTTTGGATAAAAGCGCTATATAAATGCAGTCCATTTACCATTTACCATGATAGGAGTGCCTGTTGTTTTTTGGCTGGACCGCAACAGCGGGGCCAGCCCTACAAACGCAAATGTCTGTGACTGACTGAGTGAGTGACTGACTGAGTGAAGTCGTCACACCATTGGTCGGCCGGAGAGGTCCAGCCATATGCTAGGTGTTGACCTGGTCTTGTTCTCGTTTTTTCGTTTTCCTTTCAATTTATGCCTCGGAAGCAAAGGTGTGAGAACTCTTGAGCCAATCGATGCCTGAGATCAGGGGAGGGCGATTCCAGTCCTGGAGGGCCGGGTGTCAGATGCAGCCTTCTGTTTCCACCAATTACCCTTTGGCGAACGAGCTAACTGTGTCTGCAAACACCACCAATGGTTCGCCGGTCCACCAATTGTCGTTATTATGCGAATATTCCGGAAGGGGCGCAACGAGATTACGTAATCAAAGGAGTGCCAGCCCAACACGGTCATGGAGAGTTTGCAAGACATACTCGCTCGTGGAAGAGCGATCATAGCAGCCCTCTCTCGATTATACATGGCTGTATAAGGGGCGACATAGCTCAGGAGGTAAGACCGATTGTCTGGCAGTCGGAGGGTTGCCGGTTCAAACCCCGCCCCGGGCGTGTCGAAGTGTCCTTGAGCAAGACACCTAACCCCTAACCCCTACCTGCTCTGGCGAATGAGAGGCATCAATTGTAAAGCGCTTTGGATAAAAGCGCTATATAAATGCAGTCCATTTACCATTTACCATTTGTATTACATGCAGCCCAGAGGTGTGGAAGAGGGCACACAGCGGCTCATTTAACGACATTCTTCGGGCTTCCTGGAGGGGAAGCATGTGACTCAGGTAACTGTCGAGTCATCATTTACTCAAAAAAATCTGTTCCCATCAGCCATCACCACACCCTAATTGACGCGCGAACTTTTCCACCTCGGCCTTACGTAAAAAGGTTTTTCAGAGATGTTTTGGCATTTGGGTTTACTTATGCGCAAATCCAAAACTCGCATAAAAACAGTCGGGATGGAAACCCCACTTGAGCGTGATGTACGCAGGTCTGCAGGTACAGTCGATTACTTCCCTCAGGTGCGGAGCCTCGTTGAGAGGTACGTACTGGATTGCGGGCGCCCGTTTATTAATTCTGTGAAGGTTTGAGGTATTTTGAGGTACTGCTGAGTGAGCAAGGCCTTCATCGTGAAATGTCGCCATTCGGGCAGGGAGGGAAAGGAAGGTTCCGGTCCTTGAGGGAGCGAGGTCCCGCAAGGTTTTCAAGAGTCCCGTCTCAATTAGGGGCCGATGTACACCCGGCAAACCCGACGAGGTGACCTCCCCCATCCAAATAACGACTCGAAAATGTAAAATTAGGTGCTGAAGGTGGAAGGTAGCCCCCTCCAGGAATGGGACTGCCCCTCTTGGGCTTCTGGGGGGGCAGGAGGGAGGGGGGGGCAGTGGACATATCTCATAGCGTTTACTACCTGCTGAACAAGCACTCTTAACAAATTGGAAAGGCAGCTGCGTTCAGGTCAGCCTGAGAATGCATTTCACATTTTACAACATTTGGAAATGTTGCAAAAAAAAAAAAAAAAAAAAGAAAAAAAAAAAAAGAAAGAAAAAAAGAAGTGGAACTAGAAAGCGACGCTCGGGGAATCTGGTCACCCGGGTCAAACAGGGGAAAAAGGAGAACCGTCGCTGAAGCTGACCGATGACGTCACCGTGGAATTACACAACGGTACGTGACCCAAGAGCGACCTTGTGGCCGTCCCGGGCCCGACAACAGCGAGCGAGCGACCCGAGGCCTCCGGGTTTATTTCGGGAAAGGAGACGGGGTCCGGAGACGGCGCTTACCTCCGACAGGAAGGTCTGTGCTGATTTCTGGGCCCCGACATGCAGCAAGTACTCGTACACATATAAAGCTAGCCTGGAAAAGAGAGAGAGACACACAGAGAGAGAGAGAGAGAGAGCAAAAGGTTAGAGCAGTCCATCCCCCACTTCTTCCTCCCCAGAGAAATCAGGACACAAGGGAAAAACCCACCCCCACCCCCCACACCCAACCCCACACCACCCCCACCCCCCACACCCAACCCCACACCACCCCCACTCCCAGTCCCCACAGCCCACCCCCCACACCCAACCCCACACCCCACTCGCAGTCCCGACACCCTACACCCCACCCCCACTCCCCACACCCCACACAAACCCCCCCGTCTCTTAGGAGAAACGCTCCAGTGCATTTCTTATTACAGGCCAGTGTGGCAGACACAGAGAATAAGGGGGGATGTTGGGGGGTGGGGGGGGGGAGTTTGGAATAACGGTCATGATCCAGCGCACACAGAAAAGCACCGTAAAAAGGTACATCTGTAGCGGTATGCAAATCTACGGCTGCGTCGTACGGGGGGAATACCGCAAAGCTGGTCACCGGGGGCGACCGCGTATCACTGCGCCAGATAAGGCTGCGAAGCCACAGCATCCCATAATTCACGGCGGCAGCGACCGCTACACGACACCCATGTTTTTACCCCCCCCCCACCCCAGCCCCACCCCACCCCACTCCACCCAAACAGCGCAGCCACACCCATCAGCGTGAATATGTGAAGCTGTGTTTCTCCTGGGTTTTTTTTTTTTTGGTCATTTTTAGTCTCCATTATGTCTGTTATTTTCCGCCACCTCGGACGCCGATTACCCACCGCCGGCCCGCCACTGTCCTGCCGCTCCCTCCCCACACTGGGGAGGGGGAAATCACCGCTGTCCCGCACATGCCAAAATCGCGGGGAGAAACGGGGGCGATTTCACAGAGTACTGTATTTGCCCCCCAAACCTCTCGTGTGGCGAGTGTGATTTTCTGGGGGGGGTGGGGGTGGGGAATAACAACAGGACCCAATGGTAGCACAGAAAGGGCGGCACCCCCCCCCCCCACCCCACCGACAGTCCACTGAAAACAGAGCGAGACTTCCAGCGAGAACTGACCGGCTCCAAAATATTCGCTCGCCACCACGCCTGCGCCAGGCCGGGACGGGTTCGCCTTCGCCCTTTTCGTCCGACATCCCGCAGGTAATGAAAGGGTCCGAGGCGCTGGGAAGGCGAAGGTTCTCGCGCAAATTCAAAATGGCCCCCGGAGACACGCTCCCCCATCATCAAAGCATCTCGTCGAGCGTGGACACCCCTACTTTCCAAACGTGCGTTCTGCACACTGACAGCGCCTCGCTGACAGGCAGAGAGGACGCCCCAGCATCGCACAGACCTGCTACTCACAGGCTGATATCGCTACACGGTCCTTATCGAACCCGTGTTTTGTAGTTGTTCCAATGAGCATGAAATGCACTTTCGTACGTCGCTTTGGATAAATGCGTTGCCAAATAAATGTAATGTAATGTAATGGTGGCATAACTATTCAAAAGCTTGTTTGTTCATAAACAATAGTTTATAATTTAGTGAGGGGGGGTGGGGGGTTGTACAAAAGCAAACACAGCAGAAGTCCCCAAAGTGCACGTAACCACGGGAATAAAAATTAAAAAAAAAAACACTGTGCTTCCAGGTCACGTGGTGGCACGTAGGGGCGACATAGCTCAGGAGGTAAGAGCGATTTGTCTGGCAGTCGGAGGGTTGCCGGTTCGATCCCCCTTGCCCTGGGCGTGTCGAAGTGTCCCTGAGCAAGGCACCGAACCCCTAACTGCTCTGGCGAATGAGAGGCATCAACTGTAAAGCGCTTTGGATGAAGGCGCTATATAAATGCAGTCCGTTTACCGTTTACGCCGTTCGCTGACGGGTTCACGTCGGGGTCGCGTTCGTAAAACGTTCGAGCGGCGGGGGGAGCCTCGTCGTCGTCGGCGCGCTCTCGCAGACCGCAGACAAGCGTCTCTCTTCCGACGACACCTACGACTCTCTCCTGAGCGGGACCGGGGCACCCCCGAAAACCTGCGCGCCGGCGCTCTTGCACCCTCAGCGCGCGGCGTTGCATCAGCGCGCTAGCGGCCGAGTCTGTTAGCGTGCCGTTGCCCCCGACGATAACGCATCGCTGCGCTTCTATCCGCCGCCGGACGAACAGACACACAAAACAACAAACAAAAAAATGCTGAAAATGGTTTAACAAATAAATTATGTGAAATATGAAAGTGTAAAGATAGAGCAGCGTGAGGCTTCTCCGCAACAAATCTTAATTATTATCCTTTTAATTAAAAAGGGGGGCAAAGGAAAATATGCAGTTATGTTTTCTTTTTTGTTGTTTTTTTTTATTTTATTTTTTTTAAACAAAGCTATCAACAAGTTCCCAAAGAGGGACATTTTCAAAGGGCCTTATTGTTCTAATGGGATATCTTAAGACTTTCTCAGTGTTTCATCAGAAAAAGGCACTCAGTGATCTGCCATAAACAATTTCTCTGATGTGAGTGTGTGTGTGTGTGTGTGTGTGTGTGTGTGTATTCTGGTCTGAGTGTGTGCGTGTGTGTGTGTATTCTGATCTGATTGCATGTGTATTCTGGTCTGTGTGTGTGTATGTGTGTTGTGAGTGTGGGTGTATTCTGATCTGAGTGCATGCGTAATCTGATCTGTGTGTGTGTGTCGTGCGTGTGAGTCCGTGTGTATTCTGGTCTGAGTGTGTGCGTGTGTGTGTGTGTGTGTATTCTGATCTGAGTGCATGTGTATTCTGGTCTGTGTGTATATTCCAATCTGAGTGTTTGTGTAATCTGGTCTATGTGTGTGTGTTGTGCGTGTGAGTGTGGGTGTATTCTGATCTGAGTGCGTGTGAGTCTGTGTGTATTCTGGTCCGTGTGTGTTGTTGTGTGTGTGTGAGTGTAGGTGTGTGTGTATTCTGATCTGCGTGCGTGTGTATTATGGTCCGTTTGTGTGTGTGACTGTGTTCTGGTCTGGCTGTGTGTGTGTGTGTGTGTGTGTGTTCTGGTCTGGCTGTGTGTGTGTGTGTGTGTGTGTGTTCTGGTCTGGCTGTGTGTGTGTGTGTGTGTGTGTGTGTTCTGGTCTGGCTGTGTGTGTGTGTGTGTTCTGGTCTGGCTGTGTGTGTGTGTTCTGGTCTGGCTGTGTGTGTGTGTGTGTGTGTGTTCTGGTCTGGCTGTGTGTGTGTGTGTTCTGGTCTGGCTGTGTGTGTGTGTGTGTGTTCTGGTCTGGCTGTGTGTGTGTGTGTGTGTTCTGGTCTGGCTGTGTGTGTGTGTGTGTGTGTGTGTGTTCTGGTCTGGTTGTGTGTACGCATAAGACAGGGCAGGGCTGAGGTGTGTTGAAACTCAATACGAGCGCGCGGGTGGGGGTGGAGGGCGAGAAAATAGACTAAGTCTGTCATATCAACACAGCTCAACGCAGCGCTAGTTCTACTCCTGCGGTCTTTCACACGAGACGACGAGGGAGGAAGCAGGAACTCAGGAGCAAAATGCACTCCATCGCAGTTTATTTAAGACTAATTACTCTGCAGTGTGAACTGCAGCCCCAACCGCAACGCCGATCTGAATGAGGAGGAGCAGCAACGATTGCTTTCGGGGTCCAATTCAGGGCTCAACCGCCGACGGAAGGAGGGAGAGCCAATAGCAGCGAGAGCCGATGCGCAGCCGGCCAATCGGAGCGCCGATTTGAGGACGGGCCTGAAGCGAAGGCTGACTCACGCGGTGACTCACCACAAAAATAGCGGATTTGACATCACCGAATCACAAAGTCGGACCAAATAATTATCTGAAAGCGCGTTAACCCTTGTGACACCCAGGGAAAATCCTGCACGTCGCATATTTCCGGAGAAACGGGTTTCAGTCAGCGCTCAGAAGGCACCCGGCATTCAAATTCTCCTTTCAAAACGACTGTGCGATTTGACGGCGGTTAGCAATACGTTTTCCCTCGAAGCTCACAAAGAGTCCCTTTTCCACCCAGGCCTCGAAGTGAAGTTCAGCTTCGCACGCACGCACCCTCCAAAAAAAAAAAAAAAAAAAAAAAAGAAAAAAAAGAAAAAAAAGAGGAGAACAGGTCCCCGTGAGGGGAAGAGGGGAAAGAGGGCCGTGTTCTGTCGGAGAAACGACAAGAGAAGGAGTGAAGCGTCTCCAGCAGCTCAGACGAGACACAACAGCAGTTATAACAGTAAGCAGGAACACTTTGAATAATTAAAGTGGAGCGCCAACTTTAATTAAAGTCTCTCCTAACAACAGGCTTCATGTGGGCTGGAGGTTTCTTAGAGGCTCCTCCGTGCTCCACTCTCCGACTCTCTCTCTCCGTCTCTGTCTCTCTCTCCTTCTCTGTCCATCTCTCTCCCTCTCTCTCTCTCCCTGTCTCTCTCTCCTTCTCTGTATCTCTCCGTCTCTCTCAGTCAGTCTCTGTGTCTCTCTCTCTCCATCACTCTCAAATGGCACGTTCTGCACGTTAGTTAAACTGTAAAACTGTTGCTATGCTGCGGCACTTCCGGTTGGTAAGGAGGAGTGGCAGTTGGTCTGTAACTGAAAAAGGACGACCACGCTTGGGCCGGCCGCCACCCCCAGCCCTCCCCCATGGCTGGTGGGGGCTCATAAAAGCAGAGGAATCCCAGGAGCCACGCGATGAAACTTTCATGGGGGGGCGGATGTGATGAGGGACTGCCGGCCTGGACGGCGGGTACCAGCTCCCCCCCCCCGGTGCATTATTTAAAATCGTTCATTCAGCCTCGGCTTCAAGGGACAACGTGTGTCAGGCTGTCAGAAGCGCAGAGCGGAACTCTGCCCAGGCCAGGCTGCCAAATCCGGTCCTGGGAATGGGGGGGGAAACAAGGGTCGGGTGGGGTGCAGGTAAGGCTGCTGCTGGGAGGAGGCCAGGCTGCCATATCCTGTCCCGGGACACACCAAGGGTATGGGAACGGGGGAACAAGGAAAAGGGGGAACTGGGGAAATCGGGTGGGTTGCAGGTAAGGCTAATATTAAAACGAGGCCACGTTGCCAAATCCTGTCCAAGGGTACGGGAATGGGGGGGGACAGGGAGGTCGGCTGGGGGACGGGTAAGGCTGATGCTGGGACAGAGGGGGAGGGGAGGGGAGGGGGCACGTGCGGTACTGGTCACGGTGGCGGTCTCGGTTTCTGCGATGAGGTCATAGGGACCACTCAACGCCCAGGCTGTCTTCGCCATCGGATGACGAGGAGAGATGAAAGAAGATATCGCCAGAGAGATCCGAAAAAAAAAAAAAAAAACGGAAGAAAGTTCAGCCTTCTGTGCTTTAAACATAAAACAAGAAAAGAGGAGGTTGCAGCAGCCACACGCACGCGCACGCGCACGCGCACGCGCACACGCACACGCACACGCACACGCACACGCACACGCACACGCACACACACACACACACAGCCATATAGGCCTAACTGCACAGCTGTGTCTTCAAACTGCAGTTTGGATTCCACGGCCACACTCCGCAAAAACTATATCACAGCAGCAGCCATTACGCACCATAAGAGGTACACTCTGGGGTCACAAAGCTCCAGTTTGCTGTACAGTGCGTTTCGAATCAAGCGAACGTCAATATTAAGCCACACGAAAGAGAAGAGGAGGAGGAGGAGAACAGCACAGTTCCCCCCCGACCAGACATGCCGACGGTACACCAAACCTTTTACTACCACTTATAAAAACTGCCAGTGCGGTGTCAGAAGCGGCAGCCAAGGTCTGCTGCAGCAGAAAGGACTTGGAAGAGAGGGCATTCAACCCATCTCCAGCATCGCGACGACTCCTCATTCGCACTCGCTCGGAAACATCGGCTGCTTTCGCCGGCTACCTACGCGGTCTCGTCGAGTGCGCCCGTTCAAAAGAGACCGGACTTCTCGAGTCAGGGGGGCCACGACCCTAATTATCACATTTCATAATCCTAAACGAGGCCGGAGAACCTCCCCACGCGCGCGCGTTCGGCGCTGGACGCCCCTCCGTTCGCACCTCTCGACGTGTTTACCGACAGGCTAATCGCGCGCGACGCGTCGTCATACGTGCAGAGAACGCGCTGACTCGACGAGGCGCCCCCAGAAACCAGGGGGGGGGACTTCTCTTAAGAGGCCCAGAAGAGAGAACGCGCGGAGGAGTGGATCTGCACCACAGCGAGGGAGGGAAAAGAAAAAAAAGGATTTTAAAAAACGTAATAAAAAGTGAAAGATTTTCCTCAGGAGCCCCGTTTGGGAGGAGCGGCCTCTGCGGCAGGGAGGAGGCCGCCTCGTCAGGCCCTCCAGCGAAAATGGCAGGAAGCTGACGGAGCTGCGCTCGCAGACCGCCACCGCGGCTCTCCGCTCGTTCAGAGAGAGCACCCCGGCTCCCTCAGGGGCGGAGACACCACCCCCCCCCCTCCCCCCGGCAGCCCCGCCCCTCTCCACACTCCCTCCCTTCAGATTTTTAACTGCTTTCGTTTCCCCCCCAAAGGGATCTCAGGTTACCTCGATTCGTCATCGGAACGATTTCGATTCGGATCAGGAGGCCAACGGTCGCAACCACCTGACATCGCACACGTCCTTACAGGACGCCACCGCGCTTCGACGACATCATCCGCAGCTCAGACCCGGAGCTGTGCCAAGGCTATGCTTGGCAGCATACGAAACGAGGCAGCGTTACAAAAGATTGTAACGTTTCGGCTAGCAAATCCTCCACAACGATCCTGAAAAATCGCTTCTCTCATTTTTCAAGGGTCTATTCCGGGAGGGGACACCTGGAACCGAGGCTGTCGGGTGCCAGGCCGGCGATAGCGGGCAGTCTTTTCTGGCCTCTCCCTCGCTTCGTCAGAGGCGAAAAGCGTGATGCAGCTAACGAGGAGCTCACATTGCCGAGGCTTCAAAACCGCCAACGAAGAGCAGCGTTAGCGGCGTTCGTGGCTCCAGCCTCTGCTCGCGTACGGGGAACAGGGGGCGGGGGCGGGGGGGGGGGGGTTTGGTGGTCGGCCGCCATCACACTGCCGGCCGCGAGGCGGGCTCAGGCGGATACGGTTGGAGAGAAGACTTCACACGCAGCCTTGCAGTCAGACATGTGAGCACAAGGCCGGTCTGTAATGAGACACCGGAATCTCGGGCGAGTGAAACCCCCCCCCGCCCCATCGATCCCCGAGCGATGGTAGAGCCGACCGCACACCGCCCTGCGGGTGCTGCCGGGGCACAGTCAGCACCGGCACCGCCTGGATTCACCGCCTTACCCGGATGAGCCACCCAGCAGCACCAAAACACAATCAGCCAATAGACAGCAGCCAGCTTGAGCTGCCTTCCGACTGAAAGTGAACTGTCAGAGGGGATGTGGCTGCACAACTGTGACTGTTCTTTCTTTCACTTTCTTTTTCTCTCTCTCTTTCTTTCCCAGAGCAACAGTGGGAGGTGGCTGAAGAACGACTCCCTCTCCCTCCATCACGGCTTTGCTGAGCGAGTCCGAACATCAATGAGAGCGCCCCCCACACCCCCCCCAAACCCCCCACACCTTATCCTGCGAGCGCACCTGACATCTTGCCTCAGGCGTCCAGACTACCTGCTCTTTCAACATGAAAGTGCCGCAGCCAAGTTCAGCCATCCAAAGCACAGACACTTCGGCTAATTTCATTTTATGTCTTATGTTTAAAAAAAAAAAAAAAAGCGAGGTTTAACTGTAACTCTGTCAGCAGAAATCACGGGACATGCAAGAGTCTGGCTACTGTATCGGCTGCTTCATGCATTATGCAAAATTTGTCAATTATGTGAGCGAAAATTTTTATTTATTTATTTATTTATTTATTTTTTTAAAGACAACTTTGTGGAGACAAGCCATCTCCTGCCCTGGCCAAAGAGGCTTAATAATTTGTACGTTTATTTTGCTGCCACCCATGACAAGAAGTGATTTGAAAGCAGGCTCAGTAAATCCATTCTGGGTAAACAAGTCCGATCCCAGAATCCCATACTTAATCCTCGGTCTATAGCTGTCCAGGGCTATGCCAGCTTCTACACAGCTCTTGCGCTGCAGACAAACAGAAGCCCACATCCAGGGTGTCTCACAGTCCACAAGGACGGACACGGACAAACATCACCTTTACAGTGCGATAGTGAAAACAACTAGAATGCGTCAATCATTACCTGGAGATGATGTCACATTCCACCGAGCTACACCACTGATCGAAGCAGGCCACATCCTTTTACTTAATCCAAAAACCACGAATGCTACCAACTACAAAAATGCTACATTTGATAATGTCTTTAAGAAAGCCTTGTTGACAACACAACTGAGACGCTTCGGAAAAGCAACAGCTAAAAAAAAAAAAAAAAAAAAGTTAATCACTGAGAGATTCTCGGAGACATCCAGTTTTCCGTATTTAAGTTTGGCTTTTTGTTCTTTCCCGGTCTAATCTCTCTCGTCTCTCTCGCATACGGTCACCTGTAGCGCCGACCAGCGCTGACGCCGTACAGCGGCCAGGCCGGACGGAAGCATCGCTGCCATGGCGACGAAGCGCTTAAAAAAAAGCACGCTATCGGGACGGTCGAATTTGGGAGGCGCAACCCTAACGGTCATAAACAGAGACCGTCCCTAGCCCACCTGCACTGACGGGGCGCACAAAAAAAACGCCCCCCCCCGCCTCTTTCCTGGGCTCCGCCCCGGCGAATTCCTTCACCTAACCGATTTACGCCCCGCTTTACCCCGGTGGGGTACATACACGAGGCGTCCGTTTCTGGGACGACGCTCACTAAGCCCGATCTGGACAGACCCTCCGTAGCTCCAAGAATCCCTTGATCCCCCCCCTCTGTCCGTCGAAGCGGCAGGACGACAGGCTAAACCCCCGCAAGTCAGTTTCACCGTCAAAATCCACACTCAGATAAATACGGAAGGGCGCACACACAACAAGCGTTTTCACAGAGAGCTTTAGAGAGAGGGTAACAGTTTTTAAAAAAATATCCACTATGTGGGTCACATGGGCCTGTAGGCACCACAGGACCGGCACTAGAAAAGTTTAAGTTTACAAAGTTAGTAACAGGTAGCCTAATGGGGGGAAAAAAAACACAAAAACACAATTAATCAATGATCTACCCCATGAATGATCACAGCGGGAGTTTCCCTGGAAACTCATTATCCCACAATTCCCTTGGCAGCATGGGCCTGTGTGGTCAGAAAACATACATGACAGCGCACAGAACATACCTGTATGCGAGGCCTTTCAGATTTACTATTTACTTTCATATTTACTCAGGCTACTCCAGGATCGGATACGATTTTGATTCTTGAGGCAACCGTTCGAATGGATGGAATCACCGCCCTCTGAACCAAAATATCAATCGAGATCGATGTATCGTCACACCCCTAATATTCACCAGCAGAACACAATGCCCCTAATGCTAATGCATGTGTATAATCACACCGAGGCCAACAGGATCCCAAGCACCCAACTGGATGTAAAATCTGTAGGGAACTGCATTTGGGAATTAAAGTACCGTAACCTACACTGTTCATGATAGATGCCCAGTGACATTTCAGACCCTCAGACAGCCACATGAAAGAAGAAAAAAAAAGGTTATAACCAAATAAGCTCACACTCCCATGGCACCACTTCCAGTAGCTGTGTCACTGCTGCTTTTACAACTGGGGAATAAAAGGGTCATTTTCTCCAATCTCGGCCAAGTTATTGCCGATTATGATAATACTGAATGATACTCAGTACATTTGATGATTCCGAATAATATTTTGTGGACCCGCGTAACTATACTACTGAACACTCTTAAGGCTCTCCGGACGTCTAGTGTTGGCTGCGTGGGATTTGTGAACTGATGCTGGGCCATCAAAGAAAGAGGGGACACAAAACAGGACAGGACTCAGGACTCCTCTGTTTTTGCATTTTTTCCGCCCTGCTAATCAACAAAATAAGAGATTTTCCTTCAGGGTGCTAATTATTCATCAGGAATTCACCACTCACTCATTTCAGTGGCACATTCAAACGTGAAAGACGCCAAAAAAATCTTGAATACACCAGGAAAAAGAACAGGCGAAGACATCATCTTCACCACTGAAGTACAAGCATCGACTTGCGTGGAGAGAGGCTGTGCTTGTGACACAACCATAAACGGCTTACACTGTCGTCTCCTACCAGTGGTCTCCAACCCTGGTCCTGGAGAGCTACAGGGTTCTGCTGGTTTTTGTTTTCACCTTAAAATCAGCACCCAATTGAGACCCAAGACACCAGGTGAGTTGAGTTAACCGTGTGATCAACTGCTCTAATTGATTCAGGAAGTGCAGAGTCCACTATGAAAACCAGCAGACCCTGTAGCTCTCCAGGACCAGGGTTGGAGACCACGGTCTTATCATCGCTGCCTGTACTATGTACACAGCACAGACAATACTAAAGTTGTTTGCAAATACAAATTTCACTCTCATTCCTCTTTAACTGCAGACCAGTGTTTAAAAAAAAAAAAAATCAGTGCACTAGCAAGGGTTCTATTACCTACTTCATATGAAAAAAAAAAAAACACAATATAAATGTAGCATATACTTTATGTAAATACAGAAGCTGGTCTGGTAACCGAAAGGTCACAGGTTCGATGTCCGGATGCAAACGGTAGGACACTGTCGTTGTACCCTTGAGCAATTGGTTCAGTACACATCCAGCTGTATAAACGGATGCAATGTATTAACTGTGTAAAAAGTTGTGTAAGTCGCTCTGGATAAGAGCGTCTGCTAAAATGCCCGTAACGTCATGCAATGTAACGTACAGGAACAGGTTCGATGTGCACATTCTGTTCTTCTTCCTGACGGATTTCAGAAAAGCAACCCGGTCACCTCGCTGATCAACGCAGGCCACGCACAGTATTTCCGACTCAGAACCGAACTTATTTCCAAGTCCGTCGCGCAGCGAAAAGAGAGGAGAATTCAAAAGAATTCATAGGGGCGACATAGCTCAGGAGGTAAGACCGATTGTCTGGCAGTCGGAGGGTTGCCGGTTCAAACCCCGCCCTGGGCGTGTCGAAGTGTCCTTGAGCAAAACACCTAACCCCTAACCCCTAACTGCTCTGGCGAATGAGAGGCATCAATTGTAAAGCGCTTTGGATAAAAGCGCTATATAAATGCAGTCCATTTACCAAAAGTCTCACCCCTCACACCTTCCCCCGGTGATTGCATTCTGAGGGCGTGTCGGTTGAACATCGACGGCGTACGCGAAAGTGCGCCGAGAGGAACCCGAAAAGCAACGGCAGGCCCAACTTTTGGCCCGACTACCACCCAGTATCAGCGAGAACATAAACGAAGGGCCAACATCTGGTTAATATCTCTTCACCGATTGTGGGCCAGTGATTTCACTTCAACACTTAGACCCTAATCACTATGCCGTAGAAAATGAAGTTAAAAAAAAAAAAAAACTAGATAATGGACTCATTTTAATTTATACCATTCTAACAATTGCCGAAATAGATCTCAGGGGCGTACATTAACAGCTATTTTCATTGATGCGCCGAATATTTGTGTCAAAGGAACAGAAGTAAAAAATGGACTGAAATTGTGAATCTCGAAAACCGCCGTCCAGCATCGCTCGATCGCGTAACGAAAATTGCACGTGTCCATTTGAGTGCTTTTTATTTCAGAAAAGATCACCGCGGATGTGGCGGTCGGCTTTGGGTGGAATAATTTCCACGGTGGCTAGGTAATGCAATAACAGTGCTACTCCACTGCGATATAATAAAAAAAAAATTTTAAACTACAGGGGACAAATCCAATTAACTTTCATACAAGAATAGCGGGGATGAATTCCTGTTATATCTATACAACTCGGCCATTAACGGAGATTTACGCTGACCTGATGGTATTCACGAGATAATGCTGTAGTTTTGTTTACCACGGGAGCGGCATTCCCCGTACGACAATATTTCAACGCACCGAGGGCCAGGCAACCGCACGGAGGTGTGCATCATTCTGGAAACGGTCAGACCTTCCCCTTAAATCAAGCCGAGTCCATGCAGAGAAGGGGTTTGGGAAGGGACTGCATTTCGCTCAGTCAGAGGAGCCTTGAACGCTAGCAACGCTAGCATTCTGAGAATGACAGAATGAACAAACCGGGACTCCCCCCCCATTCCTGTTCCTGGAGAACTACCGTCCTGCAGGTTTTCATTTCAACCCTAATTTGGCACACCTGATTCTACTAATTAGCAGCTCAGCGAGATCTCTAAGCTGTTGAATGAGGTGAGCTTTGTTAGGGCTGGAGTGAAAACCTGCAGGATGGTAGATCTCCGGGAACAGGGTTGGGCAGCCCTGCTCCAGCTGCTGAATGAGGTGAGCTTTGTTAGGGCTGGACTGAAAACCTACAGCATGGCAGATCTTCCAGGAACAGGGTTGGTGAGCCCAGGGATAAACCATTCAACTGTTCCTTAAAATATGCATGTCGGCAAAATTGAGAAACTAGTTGCTACTGCTACTACTGCATAGGCGGAGTCCCATGTTGCCCAGTCCTGCAGGTAATCACACATCCCTTACCCTCGGGATTTTCTAAGCAATTATCCAACTTTTTTTTCGCGTTTCTGCCTATTCCTTGTTGCCCACGTGCATTCCGAACATCCACGAGAGAGTGTGAACCACCCTGCTCCTTCAACTGGGCCACAAGGGGTGGAAAAATCGGGGCCAAATCAGCTTCTGGATTAGGCCTACACGCTGAATTCTCCACTCTAAATTACTTAACAGGCGCAATCATTTACGTGAGCTGACACTTTGGCTACGTTTGTTATACAAATAAAGTTTATTGTTTGTTGATAAGCTCACGAATGGCAGCTGAAAAATGGTTTTTTCGAGTCACAACACGAAACAATGCGATGTGGTCTCGTAGCGAAAAAACGCTGGTACACAAATAATTAAGCCAGCATGATCGTCGGCAAACAACAACAACAACAACCTGCATACACCCTAGCCATCGACTAGACTGGGGAAAAAAATGCTAAGCGGAAGTTCACTCCTAGTTCTCCCACTGGTCATTCACTCCGATCGCACAGTTTTCCTGCTGTGAACGATTTTGCCCCCTTGAGATCACAAACATGTGATTAGAATGGTCCTAACTGAACATTCTAGCGCTGATGTAACAATCACTGCTGGGTAAAACTGAAAGCAGTGGGAGTTCCAGAACACTGACTTTAGAATTTTGGAAAAAAAAAAAAAAAAAAAAAACATTCCAAAAAAGCCTACTTTTCAAAGGGTTAAAAACTGCTTACTTCCCCACCGTCTTCATAGAACCTTGACTTTCCTTCCAAACTCCCTGATGACAGTAGCCTTCCTCTGTGAGATGCTAGTTTGAATACCTACTCCCACAAAGTCTCAGGAACACATCTTCCCACCTTTCACTCCCAGTTTTTTTTTATTTTTTAAAAAGACTTCCGTAATTCTCACACACAGTTAAGCTCAGGTGCAGCATATATTTACAGTGCATAGCTTGTTCAGAGTAAGAGAGAGGGAATTGTCCAGGACGGGCAAAAGCACTGGATTCACAGCTTGCTTTTAAAACTAAATGGTCTACTCTGGAATAAATAAATCACTGGATGATGTGCAGTGCCAATCTACCATTCCTTCATGCAGTACACTCATTTGTTCCCAAAAGGAATTTAAATGGCCACTGTTATACAATGAACCATTTGTTGTGTGAGGAATGCCTTGATTTCCACATACAACTAAGCAAAACAATTTTACTTTCTGGCACTCTTTAATTTTACTTGTAATTTTACTTTCCCCATTCAAACACTATGCAATTCCAAATGACATCACTACTACATTAATTTGTACATATCAGAACTTAAATATAAACTAAGAAATTCTGCTTGAATTTCTTGTTCCATCAACTGTGGGTAAATTATACAAGACCTGTATATGTGCCTGAAGTTGTTGCCTGCATTATACACAGTATGTTTTGCGTACTAATATTCATTTGACTTTTTCCCAATACTGAGGAATGGCACCATATGTACTATGAAGATACACAGAGCACTTGCCCATCTATAATCATCACCTGTATGATGTTTTAAACTGTTGCAGCTAGAAGCACAGTAAAACTGGTGCTAACCACAACAAACAATTTACATTAAGCCGGTGAAAAAATAATATAGTTTATTTGTTATGCAGCTATAACAAAAGAGGGATGTAGAACAAAATGTAGAACATTTTCATCTACATGATACTGAGTTAATTAAAGCCATCGAGTTTTACCGTAAGATTGTGTCAAAATTTGTTTCCACTATAACAGTAATCCCATATGCTCCATACCTGCGCGTCTCCCGTGTTTTCAAACATTTAAGATTCTATAATTCTTGTGACAGCACATCATATCGACAGCGGTCTGATTTCTACGGGGACTCAAAAACCTCATACAACTGTGTGGAACCACACCGGGCTGTCCAAGTCTTAGGAAAGAACAATCACTAATAACTTTAACACGGGAGAAAAGTACCGGATAATTACATTACTGACAGCATGGTGCTATTCTTTGCCATTCGAATCAAATCACTGGCGATACAGAAATTACACACACACGACCTGGAAGTGCAAAACTTCGTTCGCACAAACAACCGCACGTTTTGCATCCACGTCTGGGCCATACACACTTAAATCTCTGTTCCATGCGAGCTCATGGTCCGAGATAATTCAGCTTCTGCTTCACATAAGCGCGCTGCAGCTTAAGATCTTAAAACGTTGTACGAGGAAAATAATGACCACACCATTATGATTATTATACTGAATGCGGGCGTGTGTTGTGGTCTTTCTGTAGCTACTCCCTGAAAAACTACGGGCAACTGCAGCCAATCAAACTTTCCCCCATTCAAACACTGTGCACTTCCAAATGACATCACTACGCTTGCAATCGATAAAGAGCAATAGGAAAAGATACTAACCCTACACCTCTCTATACAGCTACTTGCCACCGCATTTTTCTTTCAAGAGAGCGTTAGATAAACACTTCGACCGGCCACTGAATGACATACAACGTCTTCAAAGTTAACAGCATACAATCTACATGTAGTCTACCAGCGATAAGCTCCGTCAGAAGCTAATGCGTTCGTACAGAATACATTCACCGAAGTTCCACTGTCATTCCCAGTCGATAGTCAGGGGTCGCCCCTTTGGTCATTAAAATCTAATTGCGTAAGAAATTAGCAACCTTAAATTCGACTTTTTTTGAACGCGTTTAGAGCTAGTGCTCGTTACAATAGCCGTACCGTTTCAATTTCTGCTGTTGGAGGAAACAATATTGCCGGAGCCAGCTGCGATCGAGAAAGCATTTTGCCAACGAGAAAATACAGGTTGTTTGTTTACTTCTGCAAAACACTATTTTAAAAGCATTACTAATTGAGAGGCCAAATTTGATGAACATTTGAAATGACAGTCTGGAAGAATACCTTCGTATTCTTAAAAAAAAAAAAGAAAGTCCAGTTGGGTTTGGTAGACTTATACAACCGCAGGGGGAAAAGTTCCGACTTACAAGTCACGGGCTTTGGTAGTTAACTTGCTACCAGGCAAATCATGTTTTTCGTACTGCCAGTGGGTTTAGCAGACTAGCTGATATTTTGTGACAGACATCTAAACTGAGTAGCCACCTGGGGTAGCCTATCTACCAATCCAGCCCGTCTCCAGTGTAGTACAGTTCAAACTTCGACGGGAAGTTTACAATGCTGTTGTACCTGCCTAACATAACAAACAACATCCAAATAGCACCGTGCACTACTTATGGTTATTTTATCAATTATTTATCAATGCTTCGATACTTTGCTTCAGGATTGGACCCTCGGTACCACATACATACTCAAAAGCTTTGCAGCGTTACACAGAGCTACCAGCTAGTCAGCTGTATCTAAGGTTCTTGTGTGAATGAAAAGTTTGTTTAATTCACAGCTGAACAGACATCGACTCGATAAAAGGTTCAGTGATTAATATCTCGGCTACAACAGGGGCAGCAATCTGCAATACAACTTTGATAAACTCGCAGAAACACGAGCCAAAACAGTTCTGCACACTTTTAAGCACTGTTTTGTTGTCTGAAAAGTTGGTTCGCGTGCATAATAGCGAAGTACGAATCGGTTTTTTTTAATGGTATCCACACACAAAGTAGCCAAAAACTCAGAAAAAAAAATCCGAGACACGTTTTACTTATAGATAATACCTGATCCAAAACTGCACTATCATGCATATCTCGTAAAACCTCATGTGTAGGTAAGGCACAGAGTTATCAAGCCAGACGGTCTATCCACAATACTAGCAAAACATTAGCTCGCTGGCTATTTGTAATAAGGCAGCAGAGTCAATACTTGTAGTGCAAAAGGTTCGCCCCGCCGCAAAAGCATTGTTCCCAGCGGCAACTCCTAAACTTCAGCGTGTATCCTTGCACGCGCGTACACTTTCCTATCATATGTAGAATTAAAACGGAGCCTCTGCATTTGCAGCGCAAGGCACGGATACGTTTAAGGATTCTTGACTGATCCTTAACCGAAACAACCATAAAATCTCGTCCCGAGCGGGAAATGATAAGTTAAAAAAAGAGAGAACGGACGCGTTTAACAACAAAAAGTTATCATAGCGACCCGGCGCAGCAGGATAAAACTATCGCTACACAAGAAAGGAACGCGTGCACTGCACACCCCCCATTTAAATAATGGTAGCTAGCTATAGTTTAGAAAGTATCGGCGAGAGTCCGTAATATCCAGATAGCGCGCGGTAACTGTGCACAATTTCACTTACTTTTCTCTCGCTTGGCTATCGGAGGGGACGACGGCTCCTTTCCCTTTGGCGTACATGCTGGATTCTGTTTTAAGACTTTTACCCCACTCAACACCTGTCAAAGAAAGCAGCCAGGAAAACGTTCTATCTCCATAGCTACCCCTTTACTGTTTTTTTCCTCCTTTTTTTTTTTTTTTTTTACATCTCCAACATTGGCCACAAATCAGGCACAGTTTCTATTGGGGGAACTTGAAACAGACCGCTGGTGGATTTTTTTTTTTTAACCACTGTTCCAGGAATTCGTACTCACTCCCTCTGCTGTGGAGACGGTGGGGGCTTCTTAAAGGAAAACGCACACAGTGCCATGTTTTCTGGTCCCCGAAACGCACCAACATCGAGAAAACTCAGATTGGCAGACGGGAAGCTAAAGGGCTGTATATTTGCGAGCCGTAGAACTCCTGTAATATTCAATTGTTAGTGAGTGTACGTTTACATCCGTGTAAGGTAGAAGATGACATTATACCATGTAAGACTGCTTCTGTTGTGTAGCTGTTCTACAGGTTAGATTGTACCATGTTTCGTTTGTGAACTTTGGTAGGGGGAAACCTAATTTTCTTCCATGGTATTTTGAGATGGCTGCGTGTGTAGTCCAAAAGGCATTGTTAGGCATTATTGGCCAGCCCTAATTTTAAATATGACATTTTTGTCTTTATTTAACTGACACGCACTCTCTTGATTTATTTTATCAGATGTAGGCGTCCTTACACATTTTGAAGATTAACTGGAAATAGTTGAGATGTAAGCTACTCTGGAACCTACTCTTCAGTTTGCATTGTGTGGCAATTGACACAACCAAGCAATCTAAATCTAAAAAGGCATGTGCCACTAATTAAACCAACAAGGACAACAAATCCCCTTAGGTAAGGACTCCTCAAGATAAGAGCTTAGTCTAAAAAAAGCAAAGTGACTGCCTTGATGTGGAATTATTACTCCGAAACAATTTTCTCATAGACAACGTACAGCTTGTTTGCCTGAAAAAAAATGAAGTAATCAAGGTCTTTTTGGGGTCAGGCAACTATTAAACATGTCATGGTTTCAACTGAGAGAGAGAGAAAAAAAAAAAAACATCAAAATGTTTCTTGACATAACAGACTGTGTCCACAGCTGTCTAACTAGTTTCGAGACACCATTATTAATTCAGCATCTGAGAGAAAGAACTCCACTGTTTTGGTCAGGGCTTTGCTCAGCAGCGCCACCTATTGATTGGCATGAATGGACCCAATCTTCCAAAAGGCCTTGCCGATTTATTTGGTCAGAATGTATCACTCCCAACTTCTACCCACCGATAGCCTCCTGAGACCTGATAGAAAAAAAGTCTTAAGTATTATTTTTTTGGACATAATACGTGTAATAATAAGTAGGCTAATACCTGTCTTGAATGACATAAACATGTTGCAGTGTAAATGATTTTGGTAAATGGACTGCATTTATATAGCGCTTTTATCCAAAGCGCTTTATAATTGATACCTCTCATTCACCAGAGCAGTTAGGGGTTAGGTGCCTTGCTCAGGGACACTTCGACACGCCCAGGGCAGGGATCGAACCGGCAACCCTCCGACTGCCAGACAACCGCTCTCACCTCCTGAGCTATGTCGCCCCTATTTTAAAAATATTTTTAAAATATTTATTTTATTTTTATTGAATATCACTCGTAGTGTAGGTTTCTGCATAGTAGAATACGTGGTTCCTGAGATTAAGAGCAGAGAACCAAGTGCCCTACAGGGGACCAAATTAAATTTCTGGGTTTTAGGAGGATATGGTATTATCAATACACTCTGTGATGGCAAATCCACATTTTTGTTTGTTACATCAGAATCATATGAATTTAACACCTTTTTTCAGAAAAAAGGTTACCTGTCATCCAAGCAGAAAGCTTAAGGCAAGATTTGAACCGTTTTCTTTGTTTGTACAAGGAGATATATTTGTTTGGGGAAAGAAAAAGAGGACAGTAGTTTAGGTGCTACAGTTTTTTTAACATGCCAGAAATTGAGCCACTGTGTTCAGGTTAATTTTTCTCTGGCCATTCCTCACAATAGAGTTTTGAAGATCTAAGCGGCAATTATTACAAGCCTTAGTGAGACTGCCTTGCTAATGGTCAACACTGCCCCATAGCTGGTTGCATGCAAAATCTCATCCGATTTCTGCAGGCTGGACCAGAACACACCAAGATGTCCAGGAAATACATTTCGGCTTACAGGAATCTCTGAGTATTTTTGCAGATCGCTCTCATGGAGGTTTTGTTGTACTCCAGCCCTTCAAAAGCCTTTTGCTAAGGGCTAGTACATTCTGTAATCTACAGCTTGTAGGCAGCAACCCGTCTTATCCAGAGGCGACTTTCCCATTTTAAAGCATGTGTTAATGTGTGCTTTCCTTTTTCGAAACAAACTTAGTAACCACTGTCCAAGAGAGAGGGGGATGTTGACAGACACACTCCATGCCTCAGGTTATCCATTTTCGGCGGCAATTCGAAAGGCAAGGATGTCCATTAAATAAAACGACAAAAAATATTCATCAACAAACTTAAAGTATTATGAAATCTAAAAGCACGGCAAAATAAATAATTAAACAAGCCATGAATACGTGAAATTAAGATTGCGTGCGATGACGTGAGAGAGAGTGAGGTCAAAAACGATTCTGTTCCCCCATTTAGCTAGGTCTGCACCCCACTGCACTATCCCCCATGATATCCTGTCTGCAGGCTGCAGTACACAGAAAGGCCAGCAGGGGCCAAGACTGAATCCGAAGGCAAAATAAACATAAATTACAATATGGCTTACAGGGAGATTCAGAGACTCTTGTCTGCAGACTCTTGTGTGGCTTTTGAAAATGTCTTTGCCCCTTAAGTTGTGTCTATTTTTTTTGTAAAAAATCTCCTGGCTTGTGGAGGTCAGCAACCCCCTTGTCTTGTTTCTTTATAGAGTGCTTCGCCTTTCCCCATGGTGATGGATGAAACATGGATTTTACATGTGCTACTTCATCTTTATCCCCCAAGGAAACAAGACGCTATGGGACATTATAATACAGTTCCTTAATATGAACTTTAAAAAGTAGCATTTTAATGCAGATTCATTTTTGCTGTTTTTTTATGTAATGTAACTATTAGGGGTGTAAATAAATACCTTTTATTGAGCATACAATATAGCTTACCTGTATCCTGTTTTTATACTTTATATAGCCATCTTTACTCATCTTACAGTGCCCTACCAGGAATTTGCACTATATATATATATATATATATATATATATACATATATATGTATATATATATATATATATATATATATATATATATAGAGAGAGAGAGAGAGAGAGCGCAGTCCATAAGTATATGGGCAGTGACATAATTTTTGTTGTTTTTGCTCTGTACTCCAGCACATTTGAAACTAAACAACGAACGTGAGGTTAAAGTGCGGACTGTCAGCTTTAATTCGCAGGGCACTTACATGCAGCGCGTATCAGGTGAACCTGTAATGTGGCAATTGCAGCCCTTTTTTGTGTACAAACTCCCTCATTTTCGAGGCACCAAAAGTAATTTGACAATTGGCTGCTCGGCTGTTTCTTGGCCAGATGTGTGCTGTTGCATCATTAGTTCATGCAGAAAGAAAGCAAACGATACGGTCTAGCGTTTGTTCTAGGTGCGGAATTTTCATTCGGAAATATGTTTTCTGTTGTCTCTTAACTCTTAAGGACCAAAGAAATATCAGAAGTGACAGTAAAACAGGCCATCGTGGGGTGGAAAAATAAGAATGAATCAATCAATGACATGGACAAAAGTTTGAATGTGTCAAATGTTTGGAACGACAGAACCAAGAATGCACTTGGCAAATAACCTAGTAGACCACAGAAGACCATGGATGACTGAATAATATTTTGGGGGGGGGAGGGGGGTTATGCATAAAAAGGGCTGTAATTTCTACAGGAAGCACTGGATAATGGATCTAAATACACTTAAATTAAAACCGACAGTCATGAGCTCACGTTGTTTCATTTCAAATCCAGTGTGCTGAGGTACAGAGCCAAAACAACCAAAATTGTGTCACTGTCCTGATACTTATGAACTGCACTATATATTTGCAAGGATATCTCCAAGGGTATTGCACACCACATCTTTCTCTGTTCACCGAAGCTCACGTTTTTAATCACAATTTGCTGTGCTGTGTTGCATTTCGATGTAAGCCTGTTCCTTGGGCATGGAAAAGTAATACTTGAACTAGGTCTTCTGTAATTTTTTTTGGGGGGGGGGAGAGATGGTGTCTGTACTGTGCAATATACTCCACTGTTGCATTTTCTAATTATATGATAATTCATTATGAATGAAAAAAAAAAAGACTGAACATGGGGCTCCTGATCGAGTCCCCCTCCCACATCCACATACTGTACGACACGCCAGGAAGTGAGGGAGCTCCTGGCGACTGTTGCCGTGGCTGTTGCCGGGAGAGATCGGGGAGAGGAGACGCACAACCTGTGACACCTGCGGAGCTGTGACAGATCTACACCTCCCGCCCCGTTCTCCGATGACTCAGCCCTGACTCATGAGCCCCCCCCCCCACCCCCACCCCCACCCCCACTCCCCCCCCCACCCATCCCCTCCAGTGTTTCTCTCGTCTTTCAATATGATTTTGTGTTTTCAATAAGACTGGCTTCCCATTTCAGGACCACTGGGCAAGGAATCCGGACTTAGAGGTGAGGGGAGGCTTTGTTTAACTGTTTATGAGATCACAAGTATGTGATTAGAATGTTCTTAACTGAACATTCTAATGCTGATGTCACAATCACTGCTTGTAATTGAGGAGCAATGGCGTTCTAGAACACTGATTTGGAATTTTGTAAAAAGCATTCCAAAAAAACAAAAAAACATACTCTTCAAGGGTTACTGTGAGACCGTGAATCAACGCAGCATTTTCTGCCTGTGTGATGAATCATAG